>NC_056631.2:96353682-96626182 GCF_002870075.4 Lactuca sativa
AATAAATATAAAATCCAATGTTTGAAGTCTATTAATGTCAAATAAGAAATGCGAAAAATACGATGTCCCAATGTTCAAATTCAACATAGGTTGTTCAAAATGCGAGGGAAGTATTAATCAATCACCAAAACATAATTTATGTATAACATTACAAATAAATGTCTTCTAAATATTCATAATCTCCCCTCATCGGTTTCTTTCTAGAATGCTAATATGAAACATGTCAAAATACAAGTGTTAATCTTAAAAAGACTAGTAAGTATACATGAGGACTACTCTTAATGAGTTTTGGATGATGAAGATCATCCATAGTCAAAGTCAAATCTCCAAAAGATTTAATAATGATAAACAATTATTTAGCCAAAACCAACAAATTCAAAGAATTCAATATTTTAAGAGTGAATAGTTCAACAATAATCAAGTAAATAATGTATATGCATATTCAATCCCAACTCAATCTTAATTACAAAGTTAACATTGATTAGGTCCAACCTCATGCATGGTAGATCAATCTACATAATCTACTTCTCATGTATATTTCAAACTAGGTGACACGTGAACCATTGCACAAGTACCACATAATGAGTATTTAGCATCCATTCTCAATAGTGATGATTATCTAGAAATCTAATCATTTCTAAAAATTCAAATCTTATTTTGATATCATGAATGACTCTCAAAGTCCTACCTCCTATATGAATACACAATTAGGATTTCCACATAAAATAGATTTTCCAAAACAAGTAAATTTCTTTGCAAAAATTGATTTCAAGAAATCAACAAATTATACATATAGTAAACAAATTTTACTCTGAAGCATATTATAAGAAATCAATTCAATCAAAACATCATAGTATGGAAGCATGTTTGTAGGGTAATAAAAGTCGATTAGGACTATAAATAAGTCTGTGAAAGAAATTGATATATAAGAAATGTCAATATAAAATGAGAGAGAATAGAGAAAATCGAATTCAAAGAACCCTTTTAACGATTTGTGAAAAAATTATTTATGATGCAGTGTATAAGGGTTTTGGAACCTTGAAACATTTGTCTCATATATCACTTGTTATTATATGATTGGATGTTTGAAACACAAAAATCACCCATGAAGAACACTAGAAATTGAGTGTAACCTGAAAACGTAAAAGCCATAAAGGCACTAGTATTATTTTTGATTATGGAACACAAAAGAGGAAGTCACAAGGTTGTGAAATTTTTCAAGGGTAAAGGGGAGAACAATAGTTTATGAATGAATGAAAAAAGATGATCTAATAAATTTATATAGAGCCTTACAAAGAGTCATAATGATATTCTAAAACCCTTAAAAATAAGAAAATGTTTCTATGTAATAGGTCAATTTAACACCCAAGTAATTAACTCCATGTAAATTTGGCTACCATATAATAAAACATAGACAACACAAATACAAACTACCACATAAAATACAAAAGTGTATGTTCATTTATGTACAGCTTAACGCAAGATTCTTGAAAAAAGCGTTTCTTTAGAATAGGAAAATTTATAGCTGCAAGATCACTCTTTATTCAACAATCTTGGAAAGGTTTCCAAAAACAAAAAAATCTCATGCATGTATAAAAGGTTTCGAAACATATTCAACAAATAGTATGGAGTGGTTCAATATGAAATTTAAATTTAACATTGATACTATTGAACCAAGGGTTTAATCTAGCTGATTAGACTACTACAAAACTTGAAATTTCGAGTATTTTTTCAAACCAATATCAAATATTTCATGAGTTGGTTATACTCTACTTAGTTACACCCGAGATAAAACATACAAATTATGATACGTAAAGAATACACTTTAAACCTAATTTATTTTATGGTTAATTACACCTAGTTCTATAAAATTTCTACAAATTTCAGACTACACATAACTATTTGGGTGAATTTCCTATGTATATCTCAGTAATTCCATCTACAGGTCCCTTCGAGAAACTGACTCAAGTCACAATGATACTACCATTAACTGGTAAACAATACTCTGAAAAGGTATCTGAAATGTGCGTTGGTGTTTGGAAATCAAACGGAACCTACACAGATGCAGACGCCATCACCATTGATAAGTTTCTAGAGGTTTTCAAGGACCAAAATTTTCCACCAGACTCTTCTATTCTCTTCACAACCTCTTCCATCGGTTCACTTTCAGTAATTTTCTACTTTCACATCTTTAATTCTCCGATTAACGAAGCAAAATTAAAACTCCAACCTTACTTTTGTTTAAATACAGATCAGCTTCTCGAAAGATGGCAGTATACCTGAAGCTCCAAATGTTGTGTTGGAGAATGAGAAATTGGGGCAAGCTGTAATTGAGTCGGTGATCGGAAGGTATGGTGTTTCTCCTGCAACCAAACAAAGTTTGGCGTCAAGACTCTCGGATTTCATGGAACAAATTGAGGGGAAAGCAACTGAAACCGAAAGTGTTGAATTAGGGAAGAATAGTTTGTAAAAGGTATAATTGGACTTTTAATAATAATGGTGCAAAGAGTATAAAATGTATGCGTCGATTAGTCGATTAACTACGCATGTGATCTTAAAATAAAAGCTCAATGACCTTTTACTTTTAATTTTGAATGGGATTTAACATAAACTAGGATTTTTCATGCAACGTGGTGTGTCAGTACCAATCTATTTTGTAAGTTTAATTTCGACAACTATAAAAGTTGGGTACGGTTTGATTTATTGGTAGAAAAATATACGAAGATGGTACCACTGACTAACTCCAATTTATACCTTTGAATGAAAACGGTATAAATTTATGTGGCAACGTTAAACGTACATAAAAAAATAAGCACGAAAACATATACAAAATTTATGTGGAAACGTAAAGAAACTTGAATTTATACTGACACATATATCAAAATAATTAAGTAATGTTTTCTTAAATAACATCAAAATTGTATATATGTGACACAATTTATGCATATGAAGCGTACATAACAAATTAAATACAAAAACATAAAAAAAATTACATTCCAAAACGTAGACAAAATCGAATTTATACCGACACATATATTAAAAAAGCAATTAAGTTTTTTATTTTAGAAAAAAATTAATGAACACAAACTAAAAATTTACGTTAAAATGTTGACTACGTTGAATTTATAATGACACACATATTAAAATAAGAATGTTAAGATTTACTTTTTTAAAGTTAACGGAAAAAAGTTATTAAGGAAAATCAGATTATAGATACTACGAAAGATACACACGAAAGTTTAGAAAATGAATGAATGAGAAATTATATTTTACAATGTTAAAAGTGTAGATGGCGAAAGTGACATTTAAAACAATGGAGGGTAACAATACAAAAATCACAAAAAAAATAATTTTTTAAAAACAACCCATTATCCATAATTGTTTACAAGAAAAGTCATTGTTTCAAAAGTAAATTTATATCAAAGTGTCTCAGAATCCAATATCATGAAAATAGGAAGATGTGCATGATCAAGCCTTTGTTTTCCCACGATCTTCTGAAGTACCTGAAATAATAAACTGAAATTGTAAGCCAAAGCTTAGTGAGTTTCCCCAAGTACCAACACACAACATAACAACAAATAACATGCAAATATGAGCCTTCAGCCCGACTGGACCGCCTCGCAGGGCCTACAGCCTATATGGACCGCTCTACGGGCCTTCGACATTACTGGGCCGCCTTGAATGGCCTACAACCTATCTGGACCGCCCCGTGTATCTTTTCCTTCAGCACAAAGCAGGACCGTCTCAACCGAACCACAATATATTGACATATAAACATAAACACATGACCAACAAATACAAATAATCATACAGGTCTACTAATCAGTCATATACTAGCCTAACACCATCCTATAACTAGGATATGTAACCTAGTGCGTCGACATTGGTGCCTTCGACCCACAAGTACAATGAGGAACACTCACCTCTCAGTCTGAAGAAATAGCTACACAGATCACAGCTCCAAATGTTGACTCTACTAGCCATCTATACAATCATAATAACTTAAGCTCAAATACTAATCAAAACACCAAAAACATCCCAAAGTCAGACTTTGGTCAAAGTCAACCTATAGTTGACCGCTACATCGTGGCCATCCATAGCCACATCGTGGTCACAATACGACAAAACATGCATGCTCATCCCAACCACCATGCTGTGCTGAAGCTTTACCACGTCTTAGCAAGACTTAATTCCTTAAGCTGATTTTCCAACCCATTCCAGGAGTTCCCAAGCTCTAACTAAGTCCAAACCATAACCTAGATGGTTAAAGTTTCCAACTTTACCCTTTAAACCTTGCCAATAATTCAAGGTCCAAAGCCCTAAGTTCCTAATGGAAGCATAAAACACATTCCGCTCATTAAGCACTTAATTCTTTGAGTTACTTCTCCATGGTTTCCAGAAGGGTTTCCAACACCTTATGGACCATAAAAATCATAGCTTTAGGTACATGCATGTCTTATGCATGTCCTTTCCATTTTTAGGGCAAAAGGGCCAAGATTCTATGCATGGCCTCAAAACTCAAGTCTACTTCAGATCCAAAGAGTTAAATGCTCCAAATAGCCTAAATATTCATAAAGTTGCAAGCTTTGTGAGATCTCATCCTCTAGAACCCACCAAACATGAAGAAAAGGGGCCAAATCCAAGATCTAACAACCTAACAAAGAAAATATTGAGTCTTGAACACTCACCCAAGACTTGAAGAGAAGTTAGAAGACGAATATGCTACTTGCAAGATGATATACCTCACAAAGGGCTTTCTTCTCCTTCAAAGATGTCAACAAAGTATGAAGAATAAACTTTTAAAGAGTGATGGAGACTAGGGTTAGGGTTTTAGTGATTAAGAGGGTGATCGAGGCTGAATGACCTCGAACCCTAGCCATAATGTCCTTTAAATAGGGCTTAATGCCCAAAGGATTAGGGATTCACCAAAACTGGTTGCCACACTATGGCACCTCATGACCACGCCATGGTGGTCCATGAAAACCCGCATCCCAAAAGATAATGTCACGCCGTAGTGAGGCTCCACCACGATGTGACAACTGTCAAAATTGGTCAACAAAAGTTAACCAAATCATAAATTTAGGTTAATGTGTTGATATGTAAACTTTCATAACCTCCTAATGTATTATTGACGACTATAATACTACATACGCCATCTTGGTTCATTTATTGAGTAAACGCTCTTGGTTAAGTATAATAACTTAACAATAGCTTAAAATTAGATAAATCACACAAATATTATTTTTGTATAAATAATATTCGTAACACGATGTACTCGTGTTTACGAACCCGTAGACGTATAGAACGTTAAAAACGGAGTTCACATTTAAAAGTTACGACAATTTAGTCGCTGAAAACGTTAAATCTACACTGGGTATCGGCTCTAAATGCACTACAACATGCCATAAAAAATAATTATATAGTATCGGAACATACTTTATAGAACGTAATATGACAAAGTATTTAATTTTATACTCCGGTTAATTTTACGGAAAAATGTCATATATCGAGAAAACGGAAGTATATTGAGTTTTAACACTTATATATATATATATATATATATATATATATATATATATATATATATATATATATATATATATATATATATATATATATATATATATATAAAGTTGAGAAACAGTTAATTTATAAGGTTTTAATATTATTCTTAATAATATTGATTAACATTATTATTAGTTATTATACCTTACAAATTAAACAATTACACAACATTTTTTACCACATTTTTATAACATGTCAAGGTTTATATAAGAGACTAGATAAATTTTATAAAAAATTCTAAGAACTCCGTTTTGTCTCCTCTCTCCCAACCATCCTCTCCTTACCCAAAGTCATCATGATCACTTTTATATTTTATAATCAAAGAACCATACAAAAGGTCATGCACTTATCACATCACCCTTTCTAAGCATGCTTCTTTACCTAAGTTAACACTCAACCTCTCCCTCCTTAAATTCTCGGCCCAAGCCTCGCTTCTACACCCTATCACTTTTGCAAAACTTCACTTATATTCTCTCATTCTCTCAAGATCCTCTCAAGTTAGTCCAAGTTCCTTCCAAGTGTTTAGCAATTGGTAAGTTCTCCATTCATATTTTGAGTTCTACTACCATTTATCATCATCTTTTGGTTACCTTATTCATATTCTTGAACCAAAAACCCTAGGCAAGATTTTGAATTTTCAAGAAGGTGTTAACTTCCAAGACTTGATTTTTACCCCATCTTATCATCTTCTAAGAAAAATTATCAAGGTGAGTTCATACCCCTCATTTTTCTACTTTTTAAATGTTTTAAGGGGGGAATACAAGCCTTCTAACTATTTATTTTGGTCTCAAAATATAGTATGTTGAATATGTTTGGTTATCTTGCTATAAATGTGTCTTATATGATAAATATAATATGATAAGCTAAGATTCATGTTTAGTTTGAGAAAATAACATATAAAACTCTTACACTTAAAATCACTAACAAAAAAAAATACATAATATTACTTTGTTGGTAAAAATAGTTATAAAAAATGCACCATATGGTTTTTGGTAAAAAGACAAGATTTTAAATGTTGTCATCACTTTCATAAAATGACTAAAACTAGTATGTTGTCATCACTTATTACACAAATTGTTTTGTTTGCTTTATTGGTTATATTTAGTGTTTTAGACGTAAGAAGACTACTTGCTTCAAATATATATATATATATATATATATATATATATATATATATATATATATATATATATATATATATATATATATATATATATAATATCTTTTAGGCATAAATATGATAACACGACGAAAAAACTTACATAAGTTATAATAAGTATAATTTATGAAACAAACAATAATGATACGACAAATATATGAAAAATAATTATGTAAAAATATATTTATTACGTACTATAATTATCATGGACATTTTGATAATTACAAATGAAAATGAGATTTTATAATATTTACAAACAATGAAAAAGATCATGTTGAACGGTTATGTGAGACATTTTCTTCATAGTACTAAAAAAGTAATGGGGTAAGTCCTGGATTGTAACACAAATCTTAACTGAGCGGGATAATTGTGTATAGATCTATGTAGGATTGACAATCCCCAGTTATAGTCGTTCGCTACAGTTATGACCGACGGGTCTAGGGTGACAAATGTCTTAACATATCACGACGCTTGAAGAATGTCGGGCAGGCACACGATATAGTCGATAACAGGGTTATAATCACTAATAAATAACTACAAAAAACATCTATTGTTTTCAAATACCCTCTTACAGAATTATGAAACTTCATTTTCATACTCGATATAAGTAAAGATTTACTATTGCATTATGGTTTTATGGTTTTAAAACTACATCTATATTTAAGAAAATATTGTTTTTCTTATTATGAACACTAGTAAATTTACAAAGTAAATACCCAGTTTTCTCACTACAAAATCTTATGAACTCACCAACGTAATATTGACACTTTCAAAACCACTTGTATTCTTAGGTAATCATTAGTCAAAAGAGACTAAGCTTTTGGGAAGTGTCGCGAAGATGTCACACTTGTTTATTTTGTTTTCATATAGTAATTAGATTTGAAAAAATTAACATTTGGAACATGTAACTTATCTAATTATAATGTATGATGCTTGTTTATGTACTTGTGTTTCGACATATTTAATTATTGTAATATTGTGTTCTCGTTCCACCCTCAGACGATTCCGCCTTCCGGTTTGGAGGTGTGACAAATTTGTATCAGAGCAATTGTCTATAGCGAACTAAGTATATTCTTCCATGTAAGAAATACACATATAGATACAAGGACTAATACCTCTGGCTAAAAATCATATCTTACAAATTATACTTTAGAATATAATAATAATTATATAAAAGTATACATACACAAACAACGACAGTTTCGCAATAAAACAAACCAAGAACATCAAAGTTTAGGTTGAACACCATGAATAGACCTAGTATAAAATATTGTCAAATCAAGGGAAGCCGTAGCCTGATCAACTATGCCTGCATAGGGTTTGACCGACATGTAACTAAGTGTGAGCATAGTAGACATCAATATAAAACTCTAATTTGCCTGTGTATCAATCAGATCCGTTTGATGGTGCGGAATCTCAATCAAACGGATGATGTCAGATCAAATAGAAGAGAATGAGAAGAAGAATAATATGAATCTCAATGTATTGATAAATAGAATGATGATCCGGATACAAGAGATTCACACACACACACATAAGCTCCTATGTTCTCTTCTGTTCATTTTTTTTACTCCTCACCCCTAACACCTATATATATACAAGGGGAACATAGGCCGGAGAACATGGGTCGTAAATAGGTTTATGGCTGTAAACACCAAGCAGTTTACGGTCCAAGACACAAAAATACATTTTTCTAGAAAAGTAAATTATAAACAATATTTTTGACCCAAAAATCTCCCCCTTGGTTTATAACTTTCTTTTCTAAATGACCCAACAAGCTCCCCCTAAAAAGTAGCTGGCTTTTCTTGTTAATCTTCAATGGGAGCTTTGGCTTCAGCTTTAATCTTCGATGACTTCACAGCTTCAAGATGAACTTGATTAATCTTCAATGAATGACTTCATCTTAAGCAGTTGAGATTTTCTTCAGAATTTGACATTTAACGTACATTGGGTGAGAAGGCTTCTTGTAGAGATTCTTGAAAATTGGTGCTTTCAGCTTGAGAATCTTCAGAGAGAACATCAGAGAGAACAAATCTTTTGGATCACTTCAGCATGTTTAATATAGCAGGACTGATTGAGGAGGCTTCAATGCAATCCGTCACATAATCTTCAAGTGCAACTTCACCTTGCTTTTGGAGTTGACAAATTAAATGTTGAAAGAATAATCTTCATTTCTTGCTCCTTCGAATGTGAATTCTTCGATGCTTGCGGATGAAGCATTGGCTTAGAAATTTTCGACACAATCTCCATGAGTCTTATCTATACCTGAAATCACTTTTCAAGACAAAACAAAACTAAAAGAAAACTTAGCACACAAATTAAAACATAAACAAAAATATTTTTGGATTTTTGATTTTTCTGAACAAGAAATAAAATAGAAATAAAAATATTTTGGATTTTGAATTTTCTAATTTTTGTTTGATATTTGAATTTTTTTTTAATTCTCTCCCTTATATTTAAATTAGAAGAACACTATGAACAAACTTAACAAAAACAAAAATAATAGCTAACTTTAAGAGTGATTTGGGATCAAAGTTCTTAGACAACCTTTATCCGTTTATCAGTACCTCTCCCTTCATTAATAGATCTGGTCAATCGTCGGTATTGTGGTCCACTTAAACACGAGAGATTGTGACAAAATTAGGACATACTATAAGTGACAAGATAACGTGATCCTAAGTTCCTAGATAATATACCTTAAGGACCATTCAGCTGACGACGACCAAAGATATTGTTGTCCACCTAAATTGAGCAGTGAGATCTACAAACAACCTGTATGTGTTCAAATTTTAATTGTACTAGAACGTGTTTCCCGCTTCCTGATATGCTTCAGCCATCAAGGACTTCCAGAATACTCCTTACACCGGGTGAGCAGACAATTATTAAGAGAGAAGATAGATTTAGAATGCATATGCTGTACATCCAGGCCGGATCTCTTCCAATTACGCAAAGGATGAAACATATGACTAACTGAAGTTTCAGAGGGATTGAGAAGAGAACGTTGCATATAGTGTGTACCAGGTCGGATTTTGAGTCACGCAAATGAGACAATATATGGCTAACAGATAGAAAGAATTGCATAGATAGAAGATGCAGAGAGATAGAGTTGCATATGTTACAGTCCAGATCGGATCTCTCGATCACGCAAAGGAGGCAACATATGACTAACAGGCAGAAAGAAAGAAAATAACCTTCTACAGACCTAGTTTATCGGAATTCCCCGGTCACCCCATCCAACCGGAATTAAGGAAAGAATCCGCACATCGAGGAAAAGTGAATCCACAGTTCTAGATACGGGTTATTTAATGTGACCGGTAGATTCCCATGTATATCTCCCTGCTCAACCTATCCGAGCATCGTGATGTCAGGCAAAATGGATCTATCTAGGTCAAGATTTTTCAAGTCTCTAGATTCCTTAAGTTCATTAATGCCTAGTCAAGTCCATTTTAAAATCTTTCGTGCCTACCAGCGCATCGAACACAGAGCCTAGACAATTTAGATTCAGTCCCTTACACAGATTCAGATTGTCTGTTATCACATGATTATATCACTTCCCAAAACATCTCCTGCAAGCACATTCCATTAACACCATATTTTTGATTTTATGATTTTCTAATGTTTTTGGATTTTTTTTAATTAAAATTTTCTAATTTTTGTTTTGTTTTTATTTATCCCCCTAAATTTGTGCATAGGAGAGAAACGAAAGTAAATACACAAATTTAAACTATCCTAAAACAAAAATTAGTCTTTAAAGCGAATCAGCTTAAGAAAAACGCAGGAATATAGAGAAGAAAACGCAAATCGTAATTCACCGATTGAATCTGCATTCTAAAGGTCTGAGAACAGCAAGCATAATCTCAGAACATATCCGAAAATTCTTCATATCATTAAGCACTAACCCCATGAGTGATCCCTTCCTTTCTTCCTTTCCTGCAAAAGGACACATACTCTCAAGCAAAAGTCTGAATGTTGTACAGTTGAGGGATGTACCCTATCATGTGACCGGAACAGCCACTACCAACAAACCGAAGTTTGATGATATGCCTCCATAGCTGCTCCGACACAGAGCGGGATTAGTTGGTCTTTAGAACCCAGTCCATTTTGAAACTGGGTCGACCTTTGTCATCATTGTAGGGTACTCTCTCCCATGACATATCCTGTTTATCATAAACATAAGACGATGAAATATTAGAGTCATTAGAAGATTTGAGAATTTTCACCTTTGGTACCCATCTATATTCGGGTTTAACCCATTTCTTGTTCGATCCGATGGGTGCATCGGCACTTGATTTGGAACTTGAAGCCGGCTGCCTAGATGACTTTGACCTAACCGGTCTTGGCTTCACAGGAGCATCTCTTGAACTAGACTTCTAGGCCAACATTCCTTTCTTGTTCTTGGGGGTTGGATGCTTGGCCTTGGGAGCTGAATTCTTGGCCTTCATGGCATTCCAGTCGGCATTGTCTGAACGTGACCTTGAGGGGTTTCTTTTGAAGTATCTCCCTTTTGGTGCGTTCTGCCGGCCTTGAGCGTAGTAGGGAACGTATGTGCGATTAGGACAATTTCTGGCAATGTGTCCAGGTGTTCCACAATGAAAAAAAGTCTTTTTTGTCACTGGGAAGTTGTTTCTTCCTGCCCCTGGTGGCGTATCCTTGCCTTGACTCTTAGTGTTCCCACATGCACACTTGCAACAAGCACTCTGTTTCACTTGAATTGGAGGCCTGTATTTCTCAATGACATGTTGATTAGAAGCAGCCGAGTTCGAAGCAACAGATTCAGAGCTCAAGGAGATGTTGGTTTGTTCAATGGTTTTCTCCTTGTTCTCATCTTCTGCTACTTTACTATCAAACACACTCTCTTCAACTGCTTGCTTGGATTGATTTAAGGATTGATCTGCAGGGGAAGTAGAAACGTTAGTATTTTCAACATTAATAAATCCTCCTGAAACAAAACCAGATGGCTTGCCATAAACCATGAATGGTTCGTTGGAAATCTCCTCTTTAGACAAAGGTTGATACTGATATGTATGATTAAAAGGAGGAGGTACATTATCGTATCCTAAACCCTTTTGTTGGTTTTGTTTGAACTGCAGGCAATGGTCAATCATATTGGCAACTACCTCGCTTGATACATCATATTTTGTTAAATCAAAATTTGCAGTTTCAAATTTGCTTTTTAATGTATCAAGCTCAGTAATTAACTCAACATTTTGTCTCTTTATATAATCATAATTCTCACATTTATTACTATAATCTTCCTGAAGTCTTCTAAAGTCCTTTATTTTAGATTCTAACTGGGCCTTAAGTGGTTTTTGCCCTTTTCTAAGTTGGTAACCCTCATACCTAAGGTCATCTACTTCACTACGTAGGGTTTCAATTTTCTCAAGGAGAGATTTAACATAATCACTACAAGCTTGAGAGCATGAAGCTTCATTGAACGGGATATTTGCAGAACTCATTTTATTTCCACACTTCAAAGCATCAAAGTCAAAATTTAAAGTTAAAAGTTAAAAATAATAAAATAATCAAAAGTTAATATTTTTTAATTTTTTTAATTTTTTATTATTTTATTATTTTATTTATTATTATTATTATTATTTATTTATTATTTTATTTTAATTTTTTTTATTATTTTGGAGGAAAAAAGAATTTAAAATTAAAAGAAATTGAGTTTTGGGGTTAAAAGTGTCAAAAATGAGAAACTTGAAGCGAAAAAGACGCTTTATGAATTAAATGGGGAAGGAATGTATTAACTCGTGGCCTAGAGGAGTTGGAAGTAGCGCTGCTTGGTGAACCAGAGGTCCTGAGTTTGAACCCCGGCACCTCCGCTTCTACTTCCTATTTTTTATGTGCGAAGGTTGGCTGCTGCTGTGAAGCGAGGACGCGGACCGAGGTGCGAGGCGAAGACCAAGACTGCTGGATTGCAAACTCCGAGGAC
The DNA here is from genome assembly GCF_002870075.4 of Lactuca sativa. Lineage (NCBI taxonomy): Eukaryota > Viridiplantae > Streptophyta > Magnoliopsida > Asterales > Asteraceae > Lactuca > Lactuca sativa. The sequence continues at coordinate 96,366,342 of NC_056631.2, forward strand.
CGGCCGTAAACTCCGAGGCCGCAAGCTCGGACCGTGAACCTTGAGTCGTGAACTCCGAAACCCTAGCCGCCGACCGCAAACTCCGCCACACACTCGCAGGTTTCGACCAAAAACACCGATTTTTTTGACTTTGAAGCTCCAAAACTCGATCAAAAACCCTTTTTTATGAAAAACACGAAGAACAAACCCCCTTTATTTTTTAGATATCTATCCAAAAATGCAAAAATATTTCGAAAATAAGATCAAATAATGCCCCAAATCTAAAAAAAAAAATTGACTACCAAGCTCTGATACCAATTGTAAGTCCCTAATTTGCATGTGTATCAATCAGACCCGTTTGATGGTGTAGAATCCCAATCAAACGGATGATGTCAGATCAAATAGAAGAGAATGAGAAGAAGAATAATATGAATCTCAATGTATTGATAAATAGAATGATGATCCGGATACAAGAGATTCACACACCCACATAAGCTCCTATGTTCTCTTCTGTTCATTTTTTTACTCCTCACCCCTAACACCTATATATATATATATATATATATATATATATATATATATATATATATATATATATATATATATATATATATATATAAGGGGAACATGGGCCGGAGAACATGGGCCGTAAACACCAAGCAGTTTACGGTCCAAGACACAAAAATACATTTTTCTAGAAAAGTAAAGTATAAACCATATTTTTGACCAAACAAAAACTCAAGTTATCTACATAACAATACTTAATAACCCCGTCAAGGATCTACATTAACAAATTAGTAGTACTAATTACTATATTAAGAGTGTTATAGTTCACACACTCATATGCCGTTTCCTTATTAGACATGGCAGGATTCCACCATGGAGACCCCTATTATCCTGCTATGGCAGCTAATGGTTGGATTGAGGAGGAGTCAGACGAGGAGATTCATGAGGAAGTCCCTGAGGATGATCCAGAAGAGGATTCTGAGGAGGAGTTAGACGAGGAGATAGACACCAGGGAGATCATAGACAATCCTTATCCCATCAGGGGCAGAAATAAGCCCATTCCACCTCCCTCTTTTCAGGTATATAGGCACCCCAATAGAGGCCCTCTTCGGATGAATACTCCTCGCAAGAGTGTGTTACCCATCTAGAGACTAACTTCTTCACTGATATTTGCTCCTGTTCAGGATGCGCCTCCACGATGGGCGACACGACTACACTCATCCGCGAGAGAGGACGGTCTATGATCCACATTTTTCATGCATCCATCGCACCATGCCTCGGGCCCTAGCACCTCTGCGGACCAAGCACTATCCATTATGGGACCACGAGTGTCCACCTGGACACCCGAGTACAAACCCTCAGCCGTGAGATGATAGAGATTGGAGGGGAGGCCCGAATCACAGAAGTACGAGTTCGACGCATCGACGAAGAGCAGGACCGTCATAAGGAGACCATACTAGATCTATACGGTGAACAGGTGGACAATACGACCCACATACACTAGTTAGAGGAGAGGGTGGCCGCCTTGGAGCGACAAACCCTAGCAGCCGAGACTAGGGCAGCAGCAAAGGGCAGAGAAGCTACTCGTGAGATGAGCGAGATGGTTGGACACCTTTGATGGGTTTTGTATACTACAACATCCTATGGTGAACATACAACCCTAAAAAACTTGTATCTATGTTTTCACTAATTATAAATTCAAATGGTTTCCAAGGCATTAAACCTATAACTAGCATGCATTTTCATATAAACCATATAAGATACTAGTTAGGGTAACATAACTTTTATGTAGCTTGAAGTCTTGATGTATTTAGCCTTAAGAGCTTAGCCCTAATAGTGTGGAAGCATTAAATGAAGTTGCAACACATCAAGGACAAAGGTAGAACTTGAGAGAGAATTCCTTCCACACCAAAATCAACTCCATGAGCTCCAAGAACTAGAAGTGGCGATTTTGGCTATGAGGTGACCTATTTATATGTAGGATTCCAAGAGTCATGGGTTTAACCCAAATCCATACCCATGGGCATTATGATCCATGGTTCATGTGGCCCAATTCTTTATGTGTCCATACATAAACTTGGTCCAACATGGATTATAAGCCCAACACATATAAATATAACTAATTACCATAATTAGTCCCCATAGATTTAATTAGTCTCCTTTGATCACTAAATTAATTCTTGATCAATACTAATTAAAACATATTATTTCATATTAATATATTATAGCTTATAATATATTAATAAATCATATATAACCTTCTCTCTCAAAAGTCCATCCTAACAAATTGTCCTGATGGTATGCAACCCAAATGGACCATGCTACCTTCGGGTCAAGTACATACCAATAATAGTTATGGGCTTAGACATCTAGTCCATCAGTCTCCCACTTGGATAAGTCTAAAACTATTATTGCACGTATGACTCCAAAACCCGACTAGCAATCGTAGCTCTTAAAAGCCGATGTCGAACTCTAACCTAGTCAATGATATGTCCATTAGACAAGGGATCATATATTCCTCCATTATAGATATTGTATGGACTGATACATGGATTATAATCATTCTTTTTGTCCATTTTTTTCCCGATTTCCGATTTATGAAGACCGACTAATTGAACAAATCAAATTAGTCCAGGCTCAGTCGAGCACTTACGTTTGTCATCACTAAATCATCGAGGGGCCCATAGATATCGCTTTTATCCCTCAAAGGGTAAAAGTAATGGATAAACTTCGACCCATATGCTTGTACTAACTACTTTTTGAATCATACACAAAGGCACGTTTTATAACATCAAGTTATTGATGCGTTTTCGTACAATCAATGTATAACCAACTCATAGTCAACAAATCATATCTCTAGGTTTGAAAAATATAATATATTATTGTCTCATGATCACTCATGATAAAATCCATGAAGTGATTCAAATGAACATGGGTTTAATCCAATACTCGAATCTCATTCCAGGAGCAGTCATGAATGTTGCAACAACTTTTGCTATGTCTAAACACTTTAGACATCTACAAGCCCAATTCATGACAACCTTGATTCATACCTACTTCCAACGTATGCTTGACTGTGGAGAGTTTGAATAGCCTAGTTATTCGGGAAGTCAAAACATGCAAAATGAAACACAAGAATAATACTATTCCTATATGGCCCCAATCACCTTTGAGAGTAAATAAAACACCTTTTATTTAAACACCATATTGATTACTCATTATTCATTGTATAATGTTTCGAATAATCAACTTTATACTTGAATCGAAACAATAGTCATGCCATGCTCCAAGCATGCACACTATGTTTGTCCAAACAATAGTTATGTCATACTCCAAGTATGAACACTATGTTTGTCTATGATCCTTACTTTGTGAAATAGACCAATTGAATATGAATCTAATGATGCTCATTTCACAATCCCAAATCCTTACCATAAATATAAGAATACAAAATTTTGTGTCATTTACTGAAATCTGTAAGATTCTAAACTTATATGCATTGATCCTCTTGTAATGACTATGCACAAAAGTCACAAAGACTTGGCAACATACATTTACAAAGTATTCCAATGGAGAGAAATTCTATGGAAACGAAGTCTCAAATTCAAATTACATTCCTTTGAACATCCTTCTTGCATTAAGTTTTCTAATCTTACACAGATTTAATGAATAACTTCCACATATGGAACCATTTCCATATTTTCATTTTGACAATCACTTCTGAACAAGAGTTGCCTCCTTTCGGAATATGTCAATATGGTCCTTTAAAAAATTTGCACCATACTTCCAACTGTCCATGAGCAACCAATCTTTCGTAAACCTCATATTGTCCTCGACAGTTGCTTAATAATTTTAGTCATATCCAATTCTAGACATTTTCCCCTCTAAATTCCCTAGGCATTTGGAAAATTTAGAAAAGATAAATATTATAGCACATGTAATCGATCCTATACCTGAAGCATATGGGACACAATTCATGATGTCTCACATAAAGACATGATCCTAGACCGGTCTTTTGCTATAATATTTTTTAATTGCCATGTTTTCATAATTCGACTTTGAAGAGGGATGTCGTACTCATAATCGAATTTTGAGAACGCAATATATATAGAATTTCCTTATGTTGAACCATTCCAACAAAAAATTCATATATATATATATATATATATATATATATATATCATTGACTAAAGATGATTAAAATCTCAATCTAAGCTTTTAGAATTGAAATGAAGTATAATTTCCTCTCCCTTAATTATAGCAAAACAACTTTTCCCAATTGAAACTTTTGTTTTCTATAATTGACATTGCTAACTTGCAAAACTTAACATAATAATAATGCCTCCACTAACATGATAATTATTAGCATAACATGTATGCTCCCACTAGCTTTGACATGTATCCAGAAATCAGCTGGACTTCTAGAAATCAATACTTTATTGACTTTCTTACCAGAGTTCAGATTTATGATACGAGATGCTTTGATAAGACTTTATCAAAATCATACACCTTTCCTTAGATATCTCAAACGTGTGTATAAACAATTTGTAGAACTATGAAAAGGGATGCCGTAATCATATTCTCAATTGTTTAGACCTTTTCCATTTCTCACAAGTCCATGTTAATGTGTCGGTTAACTACACACGCTTCACTAACGACTTTGAGAATGCAAATATCACAATTGCTATCTACTTAAAATCTATTTAGCGAAAGCGTTTCCTCACCATCATTTTCATAAATCAGAGAGAAACCTTATGACACTTAGATTTTAATGGTGTATATGTTCCTATCCATGTGAATTTGTCATAACCACAAGAGAAGGTTAGTGACAAATCCAAACTCATATGGACTGAACTTGTTTAATCTTAATTTTTTGCCACCTGGCAGCACAAGGGCCTACCATTACTTCCAAGTAGTTATTCAAACAACTGAGAACTCATAGAACTCACATGCATAGTCAACTTTAACTGGAATGGGCATAGAAACAAGAATATGTCAACACGATGGGCTATAAACCTCAAGTCATGTGCTAGTGATAAACAACAAGTTGTATTCTTGATTAGTTCTTGAAACATTTCAAGATCTTTAAGAATCCCACTGACCTCTTGACATATAAGATTCTCTTGTCAAGAACCATTCCTTGACAAAGCAAATATTCAAGAGTTAGTGTGGATTCTTATCAAGACAAACACTTCACACAATTGGTCTTAGTTGGTCTTTGTTTTATCGAAAACATCACAACTTACCAATTTCAAATGTACAAGAGTAAGAAAACATTTTACTCTACATTTGACAAGTGTTATAAACCTTCTTAAGATTATGTCACTCAAGTTACAATCTTGGAGTATTACTCTAAGACTCAAATTTGGAACGAAGTATGATTCATCTTTTGATTTAACCATTTCAAAAATTCACGATTCCTCTTCTTACTCATATGAATGCACTAAGATGTCCTTAGAGGATCAATTGTGATATGGTTTCATAATCACTAAGATAATCTGTCACACCCCCAAACCAGAACGGCAGAAACGTTCAGGGGCGGAGGACGTCATGTTTAGTATCACAACACATGTATCATAGTAATCATAGTAACAAACAACCATTGTATTAATATTAAAGTGTTTACAAAGTATATGATTCACAAAAGATTGACTCAAAAGTAAATAACAAAACAAGACATGAAGCTACTATGCTCCATCTTCTGAATCCCAGAGTGCGTACCTGTCCACTATTCTCCTGACAATACAAGTTTATTTTGAAAGAGTAGATCAACATTTAAGTTGGTGAGTTCATAAGTATTTTAGTGATGTAAACTAAGTTGAAAGTTCTTTTTAGAAAAGTTTGCATGTTCCTTCAGAAAATCCTATATCTTCTGATGTGATGAATGAAAGAAAAAATGACTCTACAATTCCCTCTATGAGTACTAAATGGATACAAGTTATATACAATTTAGGTAAACAGATAGTCGATTGTGTGAATCTGCCCTAAGCCCACAACCAAACAAGGAACAAGGAATGAGATGGAAGTCACACATCTCATTGTTTGTTAGATCTTCACTGTATATAACCCTGGCATATTCATTTGGTACTTACGGAGTTAACTGTAATAGTTCTTTATATTTGATGAAAACATTCTTTAAGAAAATCATATATTTCCTTTAGTAAAATAGTAACCACAATAGTTCCTTCTATAATCACTTAGTGTATACAAGCTATATATAATCTAATATCGAACGGACAGTTAAATGGGTGAATTCTGCCCTAAGCCCACAACCAAACAAGGAACGGGAAGTAAGGCGGAAAGCACACATCCAAATGCCTATCGGATATTAATTATATATAACCCTGATGTATAAACTAAGGTATTATAGAATTAACCACTAAAGGTCCTTTAAGTTATACTGGTTTAATAAAATGGATTAAACCCTTTTACTGATAAGTTTCTAGTTTAGCCTACTAAATGTTCTATCTGAAAAGTATGTTTTTGTACTAGAAAACGATATATTGAATTTGTATGCTATGACCTGACTCATACCTGATACTCCTTATGATTACTTAGTGTATACTGAATATATATATATATATATATATATATATATATATATATATATATATATATATATATAAGATCGGATAGATAGTAGACTGGGTGCATCTACTCTAAGCCCACAACCAAACAAGGAACAGGAAATGAAGCGGAAAGCACACATCCTACTATCCGCTGGACCCGATTAATATATATCCCTGATGTATGCACTAAGGAATCATAAAGTTAGCATTAGAGGCCCCTTTCTAAATGAATGTACTAAGACTCGACTGTATTGTTTTTCTTTTGCAAGTTTTCCCAAGTTTAAGACTAATAGTTTGCATTACCCTTTATGTGAGAAGATCACAATATGAATGTAATGGGAAAATGAAAGTATTTCGTAATATTGTATAAGTAATTAATGAAGCACTTACTCCCTTAAAACCAGTTTGTTAATTAAGGTCAAAATGTGAGTTGGTTGTAATCATACTGATATGACACGTGTTTAACACGACGACCTAAAGGCGCCGAAACTGATATGACATTTGTCACCTGTAGACTTGCAAGTCCCACTGTAGCTAGCAACAAGGTGTGGGGGTGTCAATCCCATATATATCTATACACAAACTCATGCTCTCCCTCCATGAGACTCTAGTTACAAAACACGACCTAACAAGTATATGGCTAAGTCGTGAAGTAGTGGTTTCACATTATCGTTATCTTGTTCTTGTTATCGTATATTCATTCTGTTCTAGTGTATAGTATGTTCCTCCTGTTTCTCTTCATAGTATGTTCTTTCTTTTTCTCATTATAGTATGTTCTGAACTAAGTCATGTATGAACTGACTCTTGTATGTCTCATTGTACTAGAAATAGTGAGTAGTAGTCCTCTAAACTATACCTATTATAGTTTACTAGTAATGTTTGAATGACTGCGTTTGTTTGAACACCTTTGCTACCCAAAGGTATTGAATTGATTTGAAATAGTTTGTTTGATAACACAATTTGAAGTATAAGAAATCTCTTGGTTTGATAGTTATAAATCACATGTGATTGATTATACAATATATGGTTTTTTACTTGTATTCCCCCCATAAAAGCATTTAAAAATCATTTAAAAGATAAGTAAGGGGTATGAACTCACCTGGTAAGAGTGAATTGGGCAACGTTTCGTTCTATGAGTGATCTTTCTTGACGTAACCGCAGGCTTCGGGTGAAGAAACGAGCTTCACGCGGGCTGCACTTCGACTTGGAAAGGAGTTAGTTTCTCTAGAGATTCGGGGCGACGAGACTTGCGTTGTGTGCTAGAGGTGTTACCGGAGCTTCAGGGTGGTTTAGAGGGGCTTTACAGTGTGTAGAAATAGGAGAGAGGATGGATTTCAGCAACCAAAGTCGGAAGGCCTCAATTTCTATATATAGGGAGAAATTTTGGAACTTGCGTCGTGAGCATGGACTGGCTCACGTCGTGAGTTCGATCCTATTCATCTGCTGACTCGACTTCTGACAGCCTGGAACCTATACATTACTGGCTTGCGTCATGAGCTTTAGGCTTACGTCGTGAGTCCTCTGATAGTGTGGGGATTCGTGTCTCGAACTTCATAAATTCATATCTCTCACATACGAGCTTCAAGTTTGACTTTCTTTATATCTATGCGTAAGTGAGATTATGCTCTACAACTTTCATTTAGACTCCGTCAGCTAAATTTGACATTATTTTTAATATTCTATTTTTAACAGGCCGGGACAGGAAAATTCCGTTAAAAATCCATAACTCCTTCACCTGACGTTCGTTTTCATCTTTCTTTTTACCATTGTACTAGTATTGTCGAGATCTTCAATTCTCGTTTAGGTTGCGTTGGCTAAAAGTTGCTCGATCTCTATTTCGAGTTTTTAGCTATCTACTGTTATACCCGAAACTTAGACAAATCATAACTTCCTCATACGAAGTCAGATTTGGACTTTCTTTTTATGTATGTTTACGGTTTAATGATATATACGACTTTCATTTAGATACCTAAGGCTAAAAAGTATACTGTTGAAATTTCGCGTTTTATGCTTAACAATGCTTTACCAGCTAAAAAATTTCGGGTTGTCACATAATTATAAAACACGATACTAAAGTACTCTCCCATCTTTTCAAATTGGAGACACTTTTATCTTTCTGCCTAATTTGAGTCTTCTCATTCGTCCTGCCATACATTGAAACTTTTCCAATGTTTCAGAATATACTTAAACTTGTAAGCACAACCATATTTACTAAACTTTAGTAAATCATGACGAATAGCCTTATCGTTCTTAGTGGTGGACCTGATCAGCGCCCAACCAAGTGTACCCTATTTTGTAGTCCTTCACTTGACTCTCTCTCTCTCTCTCACACACACACACATATATATATATATATATATATATATATATATGTGTGTGTGTGTGTGTGTGTGTGAACAAGGAATTAGTCTTAATTTCCCAAAGATGAAAATTCTCATTCATCACACAAGTTGGATGATTCCAAGTTTCTATCCAATTGAAACTTTGGTGATGAGAATCTTTCCTTATTTGGTAAATTATGACACTACCACAAACGAAAGAATCAAATCCATTTTCCAATGTTGCTATCAATGGAATCATATAAATAACAATTTTTCACAAATGTCATTGTAAGGAAATTTAAAATAAATAAAATCGAAACTTTTCTTTTATTTAAAACTTGCGGAAAAAAACTTATCCTTACAATGCAAATGCATATGAAAAACATGGTGTTATCTATTCCTAAGCAATATATCATAACTCTTAAGTAGCAGCTCAAAATTCTGATCTTCAGATCATGCGATTGAAATCCATCTTTGCGATCAGAATCAACATATTCTTCATTTAAGCTTCCTCTCCTTCGATTCTACAAAACATCTAAATCTGACCTAGTCACATCATGTAACAAGAATCTCCAAATAGGAACTTAATAGAGTCAGATAATGGACTTTACCTGAAGCATACACAAATTTGTTGACTTTTACCATCTTTATGGACTTTCAGGTAAATTGGGCAGCTTCGCAACTAATGCGCCATCCTTCGGCAATGGACTCTTTAGTAATGGTACACGGGACTATCTCAGACTTAGCCTTTCTCTTTACCATTTGGTCAACCATATTGACTATGGTCGATCCCTTTCCATTGGGAAGAGAAGACTTTTTTGGACTTCCAATGTTTCCATTGTCAATGTCCATGAAAGTTTGGGAAGTAGATCTTCCAATAAAATTTGTTTTACATGTGCCCTAAATCATCGCTGATTCAGCAACAATAAGCAAATAGGTAAGATCAATAAGGGTCATGTCACAGTCTGTTACATAGTAGTACTTAAAGAACTCACTATGTGACTTAGGAAGTGACCGAAGAACTTAGTCAACAGTCAACTTCCTTGAGACTTTGACACCCAACTCTCCCAACCTATCAATATGTGACTTCATCTCCAAGATGTGAGTGCACATAGACTTGAAATAGGTCTTGAGTGACCTTAAACTTGTGGGTTAGGGAGAATTATTGGAGGAGATGGAGAAAGCTTGTTCCAAGAGATTTGGGAAGATCATAATTATCTGAACCAGACATCTACAATGGGAGAAATTCAAGTTAGTTTATTTAAGTCCTTAATATAACACCTAATATGAAATATTAAGGCTAGGACCTAACACAATATTTTATAACTTGGAAGAGGGATGCCGTAATCCAAGCTATAAAATATTTGAAGGTAGGCGAATGACGATTCATCAATTTCCACCATGAAAACCTAATTGGGTTTTAATTGGATTGAAACTCCTAGATCTTTTGAGATTCATTGAACTTTTCAATGGCATGTTTAAATCTCGGTTGTGCCCTCTCAAGTTTATGACTGGGATGCTGAGGATCACAAACAAGGTGTGAATAACCATGCAAATTAACTTGGTACCCTTAATTTTTATCACCTAATCAATGTGCTGTTTACCCACACGCGCTCCACCAGTCTATGATAAAGATTAAGTTACCCTTTGCCACTCTTACTAGTCCATGTTAGTGTGTCGGTTACCCACACACACTCCACCAACGACTTGGTAAGGTACAAAGTGTAATTTCATGGGTTATCACCAAATTCACATTTTCCTAAAGTAATTAAGATTGGAAATTTAATAAGGTTTAGTTACTTTATATTTATCATTATACTTTTAATGAAAGGAGAATTAATGTCCTGTCAAACCCGTTCAACCAGCGACCCTCCACCAGTCAAGGAAGCAGTGGGTGAGAGTGGACACCCATTAAACTGCCATTTTATAGGCAGTAACCTTAGACCCCCTTATAGACCGGCTTCGTGAATGAGGCCTACTAACAGTAAGACTGACTTTGTTCTTATATATATATATATATATATATATATATATATATATATATATATATATATTAACTGTTACTATTATAATAGTATCAGGGTTAAATTTTATCTTTTGAAATTATGAGGGTTTAACTTGGAATTAAAGTATTCATGGGGGGAAACTTTACAAATTCCAAAACTTGAGGGAAAGTTTTGAACAATTCAAAAAAAAAAATTCAAATTCATAACATATGAGTTTAATATGGGTTTTAAAGACTTTAATGAAGAGACTCTTGAACATCCATAACTTGAGGACAAGTTATGGAGTACATAAAACTATTTATGAGAAAATGACTCTTCAGGTTGTGTAACCTATGGCTTTAATGAAGATTTAACATAAAAAACTTTTGGTTTTCCATAAATTGAGGACAAGTTATGGAATCCATTAAAAAACACCAAGATCATCAATTCAACCAACAAGCATGTCAAGAAAACTATGATCTGAATTAAATTCATATGAACAAGACAATTCAAATCAAACAATTTTTATGTAATTAGCCTAACCATTAAACTAATACAAAACATGAATCTATTATCAATTATCTTTAGAATTGGATTAGAATGATCATTACCACATCAAAAACAGGTTTATAGGTTTAAAAACAGTTTAGCGTAATGATTCTAGTCCAATTCCAACCTTAAAAGTCGAAAATCTGCACTATTGGCCTCCTACTCGTCGAGTGTATGAACCTCCTCGACGAGTAGGATGAATTTATTCATGGACTCGGCGATTCCACGCTCCAGACAGCCAGAAAATCGATTTTTTCAGCAATTTGCATCAAGTATAATTGAAAACAAACCTGGATCTGATACCACTGATGGGTTTTGTATACTACAACATCCTATGGTGCACATATAACCCTAAATACCTTGGATCTATGTTTTCACTAATTATACATGCAAATGGTTTCCAAGGAATTAAACCCATAACTAGCATGCATTTTCATATAAACCATATAAGATACTAGTTAGGGTAACATACCTTTTATGTAGCTTGAAGTCTTGATGTATTTAGCCTTAAGAGCTTAGCCCTAATAGTGTGGAAGCCTCAAATGAAGTCACAACACATCAAGGACAAAGGTAGAACTTGAGAGAGAATTCCTTCGACACCAAAATCAACTCCATGAGCTCCAAGAACTAGAAGTGGCGATTTTGGTTATGAGGTGACCTATTTATATGTAGGATTCCAAGAGTCATGGGTATAACCCAAATCCATACCCATGGGCATTATGATCCATGGTTCATGTGGCCCAACTCTTTATGTGTCCATACATAAATTTGGTCCAACATGGATCATAAGCCCAATACATATAAATATAACTAATTACCATAATTAGTCCCCATAGATTTAATTAGTCTCCTTTGATCACTAAATTAATTCCAAATTAATTCTTGATCAATACTAATTAAAACATATTATTTCATATCAATATATTATAACTTATAATATATAAATAAATAATATATAACCTTCTCTCTCAAAAGTTCATCCTAACAAATTGTCCTGATGTTATGCAACCCAAATGGACCATGCTACTCTCGGGTCAAGTACATACCAATAATAGTTATGGGCTTAAACATCTAATCCAACAACCTTGTACGTTATTTTGGCATCTAATAGATAGGTTAGCCTATTAAGTAAGTGATTACACTACTCACATTTTTGCGTTAGGGCTTATTGTATTTTTCTAGTAGTAGTAAAACAATCTATGTATGATCTCTCCAAAACTATTGTAACTCGAATCGATTAAATGTTATGATGTTTATATTTTACTTAAAACTACGCCGTTTGTGCATTGTGTGTGAAATACTTACTATCTTAAGTACATTTATGATAATGTTGGTCAAAACATTGGAAAGAATACAATAAAAACATGTCATACCTATGGAATACAACTAGTAACCACTAGAGTTACTTACGAACTTGTTTCAAACCTTAATCCATGGAACAAGGTCATGTCATAGGTGTTGGTATTGGGGTTGGTGTTGGTGTTGGTCCCGTACGGAATCTTGAGCTGCGTTTGATTAACATGGCCTTGTTCCATGGATTAAGGTTAGAAACAAATTCATATGTAACTCTAGTCGGTGGTGAAAGGACAACTCTTGCATCTCCGGTGGTGCCAATCGGTACGACGCCTTAGCATTTGGAGCCACACCTGGAACCAAATCGATCTTGAACTCAACCTGCCTCTCAGGAGGCACAACGGGTAACTCCTACAGAAATACATCTACAAACTCTCTCACCACAGGCACATCTGAGACCGAAATCTGCTTTCTAACTCGAGTATCAACCAAGATAACCCACACAACCATGATGTATCTATTGTCGAGCCCTGGCAGCAGAACAAAAGGTTGAACCTAATCTGGTACCCTCTCCATAAATGACCAATTCTCCCCTACTTATGGTATGAAATACTATCCGTTGACCGTCACAATCGAGTTGGAAAGCACGACCCCAAGCCCTCGGGGGCTCCGCCCTACCCTAGAGCCCATCTGTGATCCTCAAACTAGCCGGTGCTAGAGCCTGAGCCGACCTCGCAGTGAGCAAAGAACAATTGGCCTTAATATGGCCAACCTCCTCATAATGGTAACAGATCTTGATGATTAGTACTGTGGCCTGCTGAATACAATCCTTGGCATAATTCCACTCCTTGTCATATTTGTGGCATCCAGATGAAGATCGAAAAGCACCATCATGAACCTTGCTGCACTTGCCACAAGTGTGGCCCCTCTGTCCTCTAAATCTCGAATCAGCGGGCTTGAACCGCTTTGCCGCAAGCTGTGACTACACAGGATCCTGCCTCAGCCCCCTCGCCTGGAGCTATATCTCAATCTCCCACTTCCTCACGTCCTCCTGTAGCTCAACGAGAGTACCATAACTATGGGTTGACACAAACTGGAAGATGTCCGTATTGAGAATTCTCAAGCATTGGGTCAGCTGGTCCTGTTTAAAAACAACAAACTTGGGGCAGAAGAGAGACCTCTCAGTAAACATCTTGGTGATCTCCGTCACCATCTCAGTCTCCTGCATCAGATCCAGATACTACTGAGCCAACCTTTCTCTCTCCACTAATGGAACATACCTCATGCTAAACATCTTAGAGCACTGCTCCGGTGAAGGTTCATGACGCACTTGACCTTCTAGCCAGCAGGGCAAGAACATGTGAAGAAACAACCATCCACGTCAGAAAACCACCTCATCGTCACAATCGGGTCCTGTATCCCTATCAAACTCCAGGGGTTTCGTATTGTCGAAGTCTTGGTACGGGAAAGCTCTCTCCCCTTGAACCCCTATAGCAGCAACATCCGCGATAGTTGCAGCAATAGCAGCCTTAGAAAGTGCAACATACTGATCATCGAAAAGCTCAATCATGGTGGTCTTGATAGATCCAAAAAATTCCAGAATTGATCCCCAGATAGCAGTAGCCACCTCAGCAACAATCATCTCTTGAATATGGTCATCGGTCAATCTTGGCTATAGGCCACCCGCCCTGGCTTCTAAACCTGATCCCCTCGTGAGTACCATACTAAAAATAAACCAGAATATATCATAAATGTCACAATTCATACGAATAAAGATATCCCAGACAAACAAAACCCTTGGGGTTGTGACTTCTTTGCTACATGTACGAGTCCTATGCTTTCAGTAGTACGAGCCCATATTACCTTTAACACCTACCCATATTTGTCTCAAAGATCATCACAACTGACCAAAATAGATATAACAACTGGGATACACATACATCCTACCCTCACTTTCTAGAGAGTGGCTAATCACGCCTCACTTGACCGACTGTTCACACCTATTCACCCATGAAACTTCCATCAACCCCGCAGCCACTTGTGCATGCTAATCATACATAACAATGGATCCTATATATAGTCGAATAATTGACCACACCCTAAACCCTTAATCAGAATAGAACATGAAATAATATTAAATCAAACATTCTCAGGCTATAGAATCTTAGTTATGTACAACTATGATGCATACACTAAGCAACTACAGTAATGATGTCAAATTCATACAAGAAGTACTCCTAGGCTATTAGGCATTATACATCAGGCAATTCTATCATGCAATTCCTGAGGATCCCTAGCCTACTACTAGCATGCTGTCCTATCATACACATTATATCAAATAAAAGTTTGGATAACTTGGGGTATACTTTCTTGCTTTGACTGAACGTACACATCACATCCTTCATTGGTTACTTTTGAAAATCATTAAATTAAAAACTTTTGCAGTTCCATATTTTGAGTTTGGATTCACACGAATTTTCATCCAATTCTCTCAAACCAAGGCTCTGATACTAACTTGTAACACTCAAAAAATCACAAAAATTTTAAATTTTAAAACAACCCATTATCCATAATAGTTTACAAGAAAAGTCATTGTTTCAAAAGTAAATTCATATAAGAGTGTCCCAAAATCCGATATCATGAAAATAGGAAGATGTGCATGATCATGCCTCCGCTTTCCCACAATCTGATGAAGTACCTGAAACAATAAACTAAAACTGTAAGCCAAAGCTTAGTGAGTTCCCCCAAGTACCAACACACCACATAACAAACAATAGCATGCAAATATGAGCCTTCATCCTGACTGGACTGCCTCGCAGGGCACTATAGCCTACCTTGACCACACTACGGGTCTTTGACATGACCGGTCCACCTCGCAGGTCCTACAGCCTATCCGGACTGCCTCGAGTATCTTGACCTTTAACACAAAGCAGGACCGCCTCAACCGAACCACAATATATCGACATATGTAACAGATAAACATAAACATAGAACCAATAAATACAAATAATCATATAGATCTACCAATTAGTCATATACTAGTATAGCAACATCATATAACCAGAATATATAACCTAGTGGGCCGACATTGGTGCCTTCGACCCACAACTTCAATGAGGAAAACTCACCTCTCAGTCATAAGAAATAGCTACACAGATCACTACTCCAAATGCTGACTCTACCAACCACCTATACAATCACAATCACTTAAGCTCAACTACTATTCAAAATACCCAAAAACACCCCTAATTCAAACTTGGGTCAAAGTCAACGGTCAAAGTCAACCCATAGTTGACTACCACGCCATGGCCATCCATGGCCACGCCGTGGTCGCAATACGAAAAAACAGGTGTGCTCAGCCCAACCACCACACCGTGTGAGGCTCCACCACGCCGTGGGGATCAGTCAACAAGACTTAATTCCTTAAGTTGATTTTACAACCCATTCCAGGAGTTCCGAAGCTCCAACTAGGTCCAACCATAACCTAGATGGATAAAGTTTCCAACTTTATCCTTTAAAACTTGCCAATAAGTCAAGATCCAAAGCACTAACTTCTTAATGGAAGCATAAAGCACATTACACTCATTAAGCACTTAATCCTTAAATTTACCTCTCCAAGTTTTCTAAAGGGTTTTCAACACCTTATGGACCATAAAAATCATAGATTTAACGACATGCATGTCCAATGCATGTCCTTTCCATTTTTTGGGCAAAACAAGGGCAAAAAGCGTCAAGATTCCATGCATGTCCTCAATACTCAAGTCTACTTCAGATCTAGAGTTAAATGCTCCAAATGGCCTGAATATTCATAAAGTTGCAAGCTTTGTGAGATCTCATCTTCCAAAACCCACCAAAAATAAAGAGAAGGGGGCAAATCCAAGATTTAACAACCTAGCAAATAAAAAATTGAGTCTTAAACTCTCACCCAAGTCCAGAAGAGAAGCTAGAAGATGAATATGTTGCTTGCAAGATGATAATCCTCACCAAGGGATTCCTTCTCTTTCAAAGTTTCCAACAAAGTATGAAGAATGAACTTTCAAGAATGATGGATGCTAGGGTTAGGGTCTTAGTGCTTGAGAGGGTGATGGAGGCTGAATGACCTCAAAACACTAGTCATAATATCCTTTAAATAGAGCTCAAAGCGCAAAGGATTAGGGTTTCACCAAAAGTGGTTGCCATGCCGTGGCACCTCATGACCACGACGTGGTGGTCCATGAAAAACCGCGACCCAAAAGGTAATGCTATGTGGTGGCCTCCCAAAACAATATTGCTATTTGAAAATTAAATTTGCATCTGAAACGGGTGTTACATGGAGAGGGTGGAAAATGTCAATTTACAAAGTATGTTAAAAATGCAGGGGTTAAAACTATCAGTTTAAAAAGTAAATGGATAGAAAATGTCATTTTACAAAGTTTTTTTAAAAAGTGTAGGCGTGAAACATGTCACTTAAGAAAGTATAAAGCAGCCAAATGTCGGTGGAAACTACCACTGACATTGCCTTTTAATATAGATATAATGTGCAACCATCTCAAGTTAAGTATGTCCAATGTTTTATGTCTATTTTTGAACTGGAACGAACCGATCGATTTTAACAAAAACTCAGTTGAACCGGTGTAATTAGATAGATCTGGTGTTCTTTTCATATCTTTTAGACTTCTCTTATTACTATGTATAATCTTTTGTTTGACAAAGAGTTGTAGATCATTCTTTGTACTCTATCAAAATAACAAATAACTCCCTTGTTAGATATTTGATAAGTTTTTCTTTATAACTTAAGTTGTGCGGTTTTGTTATTAAAATATGGTAAATATTATGAAGCTTTTTTATTTTGTTTGCTACATGTTATGAAGATTTTTGGTACTAAAATTATGTAAATTTTCTTTGGTATTCAAATTATGTGAATACTGAAATTAGGTTGACCCGACATTTGAACCGGGTGCCAATCACCAGAACGATTCAACTAAAATTTGATTTTGTTTGATATATGTTATGGAGTGTATGTATGCGTTGATTTTATGATGTTTTGATTTTGTTTGATCCAAAAGAAAAGTTAATTTAGTTTAGACTAAACTTCAAGTTGTGCAAATCAAAGATTTTGGACTTCATCCATATTTTTTTACAACCACAAGGACAAAATTTGCAGTTTAGTCTTTAGTTTAAGTTAATTGGTTATTTGAACTTGAAGAACTTTTAGTTCAATTATAACTGGTGTCGTCCTTTTTTTGAGGTAGATATAAAGTTGAAAATAATTTAGAATTAGATTATATTTTTTGTTTAAAAAACAGATTATTGAAAAATGCATTTTAGTATTCATAAATATTTTATTTTATCGATTAGTTTTAATTTGTATTGATACGAAATCATAACATTACATGTTTATATGTCAAAAGGTTGTATGACATGGACTTATTGTTAATCGAAATGATAAAAAATATTTAATATTTATTTTGTTGTCATTTCTATAATATTTTTTATTTTTATTTTAGAAAGAAAAAACTCTCCCATGTATATCTGAAATGTTTAAAGTTAACGTTTTTCAATCAAATATCTGATTTTAAGCTTTTGTATCATATATATTTCCTACTTACTATGTATTTTTTTAAAACAATATGGTTAGATTTTAGTAGAAAAATAAATTGTTTTCTTAGAATTCAATATTTTTTTGTTTTTTTTTGTGAGATTTATTTTGAAATTCTAGGTTTCTTTTTATAAATATGGAAATCCTAACCGATTTTGTTTCTGTTTGTCAAAAAAAATTTTTTGAGTGGTTTAGAACAATCTATTCCATAAATGTTGGTCGTTTAGAAAAATAGGGTTTTCTAATATCAACTTAAACTATGGTTAGTTTAGTAAATATCCCTTTTATTTTGTCCAAACCTTATCAATATTGAAATTGACCCTTATTGTAAAAGATATAATGAAAATATTCATATCAAGATATTGCTAAAAAAGATAAGGAGTAATAAGAATTTCTTAAGCATATGAAACTTAAATTGATATTGCGGTTGATGTTTCTTTAGGAATAGCTCGAGACATGAGGCCATAAGGAGCAGTATCGGCTAGAATATGAATCCACCCTATCAGTATTGAAGATCAAGACCCCTATTTGCATTACAATAAACATTGACATATCAACACTTATTTTTTCAACTCTTCATATTTGAATCATAGATCACTTTAAGCACATGATTTTTTGTGACCAAAACTTACTTATACTCTTAAAATATCTACAATGTGTATACATATAAGGAAAATAAAAAAAAAACATGACCAATTAAGAACCATAAGTTAAAAAAACTCAAGAATTATAGTGACTAGTTAATTACTTCTAATTTGAAATTATAACTACACATAAATTTATAAGCACTTAAATTGTAATGGGAGAGTTTCAAATGAATTTTGTGCTAGTTAATTTGCCTCTATTATAATAGAGTTTAGATGTTGAAATATAATATGGAATTTGAAGGATAATGGTAAATGAAATAACCATCCTTGTTGATTTTCATAAATTATTATATATTTTATAATTATATATATCTTATCTAAGAATATAATTGCATAATTAAATAAATGATATTATAATTCGTGCTCCTAACTTTATAACTTTATTAATAGAATCCAATAATATACATAAAATTGCATAAAAAATCAAACCTTTGTCATACAAAATTAGCACATTAGCTATATCGGTTTCAGACTTTCAGTTACTAAAAATAACCACATATTTGAAAGAATGAATTTAAAAGTAAATACAAATTTGAATATGATGATTTGAAGGTTAATTTGGCGTTCTTGAAAATATGAAAAATAAGGTTTAAATTATGGGTAAATGACACAAAAAACACTCTTTTTACACAGAAATTCGATTTTGACACTGTGTTTTTTTTTCTGTCAATTTTGACACTGTGTTTTCCAATTTGTTACAATTCTAACCACTTGACCGGTTAACCAGGTTGCATGATGACGTGTCAGTTTTGATGACGTGGCATGCTGACATGATATACTGACGTGTCAAAATTGAATTTTTTTTTCTCACAAAAAACACTAAGTTTTCATTTTTTTTCGATTTTGACACTACGTTTAATTTTTTCTTTCAACTTTGACACTATGTTTTTTTGTTCCAAATCGAATATCATTTTTTTCAATTTTGTTCAATGTTGACAATTTTCTATTTGAAACCGTATAAATATGTTTTTTTTTTTCATTTAAAAACCATAGTTTTGTATAAATACATTTTTTTTTACACTCAAACCATATTTTTATGTATAAATATGTATTAGCTATATAAAAATGATATTTTATATTAATATGCAACTTTAAAATATGTTTGAAGGTTTATTAGAAGCTTATGGTTAGTTTGATTCTCATGATATAACTAATGCTTTGAATGTAAGAAAAAAAAACACCTTGTATTTAAATAAAAATGTGGTTTTTAAACGAAAAAAATATGTTTATACGGTTTAAAATGTAATAAAAAAATATATTTATACGGTTTCAAATGGAAAATAGACAAAATTGAACAAAAATTGATAAATGATGTTCGATTGGAACAAAAAAAACATAGTGTCAAAATTGAAATAAAAAATTAAACTTAGTGTCAAAATCGAAAAAAAGTGAAAACTTAGTGTTTTTTGTGGAAAAAAAAAATCAATTTTGACACGTCAGCATATCATGTCAGTATGCCACGTCATCAAAACTGACATGTCATCATGCCATGTCAGCATGTAACCTGGTTAACCGGTCAAGTGGTCAGAATTGTAACGAATTGGAAAACACAGTGTCAAAATTGACACAAAAAATAACACAGTGTCAAAATCGAATTTCTGTGTAAAAATGGTGTTTTTTATGCCATTTACCCTTAAATTATTTGGGTATGTCCCAATAATTGATTAAATCCATTAATTAGATAATGGAATCTATTTCATTGGTTTTTCAACCATCATTGCTATTAATTAAAGAATTCGATGAAAATTTACAATAATTAATTAAATCCATCATATATATATATATATATATATATATATATATATATATATATATATATATATATATATATATATATATATATATATATATATATATATATATATATATGATCAATTGAAAACACTAAATTATGTGAAGACGTGAAGATATTATTTTTATATTATTATTTTGCTATGAATTTTATAAATATTGACTTATGTCATTATTCAAAAATATAAACAATTATACATTAATAGGTACATCAGAATTTTCTACAAATAAATATATGAATTATCATACGTTGATTTCATATTAGAATTTACTGTAATAATACACATATAAAAAAATCATAGTAGAATAACAACATATGAGTAATGTCTTCACGTTTTCACTTTATTTACTTTTTTTATTTGAACTATCTCATATATATATATATATATATATATATATATATATATATATATATATATATATATATATATATATATATATATATATATATATATATATATATATATATATATATGACTTACATAATAAAATAATAAATCCATTGATTATGTATAATTTACAAAACAAAAAGTAAATAAAGAGTAAATTACTGAAATCGTCCATGTGGTTTGGTCAAAATTGCACGTTTGGTCCCTACCTTTTTTTTGCACTCGGATCATCCCTGTGGTTTGATTTTGTTGCGTTTTTCGTCCCTATGGTTTGGTAAAAATTGCATGTCTGGTCCCTAACTTTATGTATGTAAGGGACGAAAAATGCAACAAAATCAAACCACAGTGACAAAAAACGCAACAAAATCAAACCACAGGGACGATCCGAGTGCAAAAAAAAAGTTAGGGACCAAACATGCAATTTTGACCAAACCATAGGGACGATTTCAGTAATTTACTCGTAAATAAATCAACTTATCAAATTTTATACTATATCTGCAATTTGGAAGTGATTTTCTAATACCGAATAGTCCATAAAATAATTTATCTAGTAAAACATAATACGTTGGTGTAGGATATAGATTGAAGTTATATTAATTAGTTGTGGAATTGGTACGATACCGAACATTTTTTTTCCAAACCTTGTATCGTATCAATTATAGTTGACATAAAAATTTAGCTACCACTAGCGTACCAAGTATAGTTGGTATCAATTTATTTGGTTACCAATATGTTTAGTTGGTATATATTTGTAACGGTATATACCAATATGTATCGGGGGCTTTGTGAATGACGACTTATGTTTTCTTGAGTATTGTGAAACAAGAATGGTGGTTTTGTAAATGGCCGAGACTGGAAACTCGATCCAAAAGGATTTTATAAATTTCTATCATGAGTTTTAATTTTAAAGAAATGGAAGAATAGGAGACACATCAACATGACTTTAAACTTCGACTTTAAAACATGGTAAGTGCTAAAATAAATTCTTAAAATCTTAGATACCAAAGACACTTAAATTATATATATATATATATATATATATATATATATATATATATATATATATATATATATATATATATATATATATATATATATTAAAAATGAATTGGTTGGTACAGTATTACCATGGTATTTAAAAAGTTATACCTTTAACATATTATGATTATTCAGTTAGTACAGTATTACCAACCAAACATATTGGCTATCAAACGTATTGGTTACCAATATTCTTGGTTTGGTTAGTAAGATGTTTGTTGGTTTTTCTTGATACATATTTGTTAACCCTAATATTAACCACTTAACAATTGTTTTATTATAAGTATTGTGATGCTAATACTAAATTGAATTACACTTTAAGAGTAAGGTGTAAAGAACAATACACATTATAACAAAAATTGAAACAACTCTCCCATATTATCACTTAAAATAAACTTTTCCATATTGTTTCTATCTTCTCCACACCCTTTATGAATTAACTCATTGCTGAAAATACCTAACAACATATTACACCAAATAAAGAAATCAATAAAACCATAAATATGGACAATTAATACTATTTAAGTAGAAAATTCAAATATTTGTAGAAAAAGAATAGAAGCAAATGTGGGTAACCAATGGTAGGACTATATATAAGCAAAACATGTACCTATTTATGATAGGTTATAAAACTTTTGAGTTGTAGTAATTGATTAATATTAATTAAGAAAAAAAGAAAAAAAAATTATAAATTTCAAATGAATATGATTAAAATATTTTGGCCTCTATTATAATAGATATATAGATTTAGTGCAAAAAGTATCACAATTATATTTAATTAATTTCTAATCAACACTAGTTTTGTGGGTCATTTATTAAATATATTTAATACTCTCTTTATATTTAATACATCTCTAAAAGAATATTTTCTTGTTCGATAATCCTGATATTTGACTAAATAAGTATACGACCAACTCATGATCACATATAATTGAACCAAATAGTAATCAAGCAATTAAACTTATGATAAGACCCATTCATTAATTTATGACAAGAACCATCACCTAATTTCACTTTACACATGTGATATGTAATGGTTCAATGAATTCAAACATAACAAACCATTATGTTAGTTGCATTTCATTTTTATAACATAGAATTTAGTATATGTTTCTTTCGGCGAGTAAAGAGTACTTCTCGTTTGTATACTTTAACGCATTTATCATTGATATCAATGTGTAAGAGTCATATATATCTTTTTCAAGAAGGTTTATTATTAGACATTGTGGAATTAACTTTAGAAGCCCTATCATTGATTGTAACTTAATTTTAGTTGTCCCTTACCACCTTATTTAACAAAGTTTGTATTAAGAAGTATACTATCAGTAGGATTATTTATTGTGTGTCAAGGCTTCA
Organism: Lactuca sativa; assembly: GCF_002870075.4. Lineage (NCBI taxonomy): Eukaryota > Viridiplantae > Streptophyta > Magnoliopsida > Asterales > Asteraceae > Lactuca > Lactuca sativa. The sequence goes on from NC_056631.2 coordinate 96,389,843, forward strand.
GGGGTTCAACATGTTTACATAAGGGTTTGTTTCCATGGAGCCAAGGGTTCATTAAGCGATCATGATTGTTGAAGAGTGTAATTCCCCCTTGTTGTTTAGGTAATTAAGGAAATGGTGATACGACTACTAGTATTCACACAAGATTATGATGTTACAAAGACGCAAGTTTTTTAAAAATATAAACTTTTATACAAAAGCTAACAAGACGCCAAATAATTCTAGGAAAAAAAAAACACATGATGTTTTAACGTATGGTGGCGTAATGGTGGCCTTGATCAAGCTACGTGCCTGAATTTTTAAATATTATTTTTGCTGACTTTTGGCTAATTTACGCGAATAACTTTTTACTTGGTAAGCTCCTTTTTTTTTAATTTATTTAAATGAGTCACCTACTACTTTTGCCTATGAAATGACACGATATTGTAACGTTTAATATCCTCTTGTTGAAATAAAATGTCAAAATAGCAGACAAACTTTCTAATATATATTATCACATCTTGAATCATTTAGTAGGGCAAAGTGGGTAGCCGTACATTACTCATTTTTTTATTATATGTTTTTTATTTAAAATAAAAACTTATAATAATGATAAGGGTTCATTTTTTCTGACTTGTCATGGGTCTTTGATTATATTTGATTTCCTAGGACCGGCCCTGTTTAATAGTAGAAAAGTTAAAACAAAGCTATAAATTAATATATTAGAACCCTTAAAAGTCGATTACTCACACGATGTTAAACTACTTAAGAATATATTAATATGTGTTGTTTATTAAACTTTAAATATTATTAATAAAATATTATATTACTTACAGTTTAATACATGAATCTAAAGATGAGATTGGTTCTGGAACTGAACCAAACTGGACAGAAAAGCCAAAATGATAAAATAAAGGAATTGAAAACCGAACCGAAAATATTGATCTGGTTCCAATGCACTTCCTGTTCTTGTTTCTGGTTTTTTTGTTCTAAAACCACAAAAAAAAATCCAAACTTCTAAAGTACATTGCCATTTTTAGCATTTTGAGATGACATTTTCACATTATCTAGTGACTTAATTTACCATTATAATGATATATAAAATAAAAAACATTGGTGACAAAAAAAAAACAGCCTAATAACTCGTGTTTAAAGGTGTGTAACTAAATAATATATCTTAACTGATTTAACTATTTTTAGCCTAAATTATAGTCAAGACATAGGGCTACAATTTGGAAAAAAAATCAGCTCATTCCAAAATCGTATAAATGTGTTATGGCCGTTCAAAATTGGGTAAAAAATATAAATGGTTCCAAAACTAAAAAACCCAAGAACTTGACTCAAAAACCGAATATCGAAAATTGAGATTTATTGCAACCAAAAATTGAACCAAATAATCAATTCAGCTCCAATTTCGGTACGATTCTGATTCGGTTTGGTTTTTTTCATTTTTTTCTCATCCCCACATGGACCATATTACTATAGTTATAATTTTTGGTTCTCACGGTTGCTTTTATATATATATATATATATATATATATATATATATATATATATATATATATATATATATATATATATATATATATATATATATATATATATATATATATATATAACCAAACAATACTTTTTTGAAAATTATAATTAGGGTTGCTCATCATTTTGACAAAAGGGAGTTGTCCAATTCGAAATTTTTTGATTTGTGTAGGTGGTTTGGGTATTTGATTTTTTTTATTAGTTTTCAGCAACACCAAGTTATTATTTTAATTTTCAGAATAGTGTTGTTTTCTAAAATAAAAATTGAATAGTCCAATAAACCAAGCAATTTAGTGTGTGTGTGTGTATATATATATATATATATATATATATATATATATATATATATATATATATATATATATATATATATATATGTGTGTGTGTGTGTGTGTGTGTAACATCCTGTTTTGAGTCGTTTCATAATTCGGGGCCGTGACCCGAAGATCAATTATCATAAGGCTTCAAAATATAATCTCATGATAACAAAAATTGAAAGAAGCATTATCTAATTGATAGAAAAAAAATGATTTTTTGTTGCAATGAAATCAAAGGAGAACAAATAACAATAGGGCACAAGGAGCTTATGCAAAAAGGAAAATATTCCTCTTAAATTTAGGTGAGCAATTAGTTGCGCCATGATACTTCCTTTTGCGCCATAATGGGTTCCTCTTGGGCCAAGGGGTACTTCATTTGCGCCATGAGGATTGCTTTTGTGCCATGCATGGCCTTCTTGCGTTATGCATGTTCATGTTGCACCATGGTGGTGTTGTTGCTCCAATATGATGTTCTTGCGCCACACTTGAAGTCTCTTGCGCCATCCATATCCCTGTTGCGCCATGATGGCACAAGTTGGACCATCTTGGTCCTTGATGAGCTAAGTATGCTATGAAGTCCTCTATGATGCTCAAGATTGTTCAAGGATGCTCAAAAGTTGGTATTTCTTAAGGATTACACCATGTTGTGCCACTATGATTATTATTGGGCCATTAGTGTTCATGATGCGCCAGTTATACATCATGTTGCTCCACTATGGCACAAGGTGCTCCATCATGTATGTTGTTGATGCTCATGAGTTGTATGACATGGATGAATGTTCTAGAAGATGCTGCATGGAGGATTGTAATTAGTTGACACCTTTCATGGGCCTATAAGCCAATGGGCTTGGCCTATGTAATTTACTTGTAACCTCTATTTGAGAGCTCTGAAAGAAAAGAATACTCTCTTCCTTCCCGTGGACATAGGTCACCTTGACCGAACCACATAAATATTGTGACTTGTGTGCTTATAGTTTTGCTAGTTATCCACTTTACTTCCTAACAAGTGGTATCAGAACTGCGGTTTTGTATTCATGTGATTGAAGATGTCTACCCAAAAGTTTGATTTGGAGAATTTCAATGGTTCAAATGACTTCACTTTGTGGAATGTGAAGATGAGGGCTCTTCTGCTTCAACAAGGATATACAGCGACACTGGAATGAGAGGTAAAATTGCCAAAGGACATGACGACTGATAAGAAGGTGGACATTTTGATGTAGGCACATAGTGCCATTCTGTTGAGCTTAATAGATGAATTATTGAGGGAGGTCGTGGATCAAACAACTACTTCTGGGCTCTAGGATAAACTTTGTGACAAGTACCAGAACAACTAACTAACGAACAGGTTGTATCAGTAGAAAAGGTTGTACACTATCAAAATGTCTGAAAGTACCCAAGTGAAAGATCATCTGGATAATTTCAATCGCATCATATTGGATCTACAAGGTGTTGACGTGAAGATTGAAGATGAAGATTAGGCGCTCATTCTCTTATGCTCCCTTCCTTACCCATATGAGAATTTTGTTGATACCATACTATATGGTGGGACAATGATCACTGTGAATGATGTGAAGGACTCTCTGATGTACAAGGAACTGAAAATAAAAGTTTTAGTTAGAGTGGAGGTGTCTAGTTCCGGTTTGTTTGCAGGGAGAGGAAGGATAGAAAAGAGGAAAAAGGGGAAACATAAGGAGATCACGTTCTAAATCGAAGTCTAAAGGGTCATCAAATGCCAAGTTTTATAACTATAAGGAGAAGGGTCACTCCAAACGAAGTTGTCCACAGCTGAATAATGAGAAGTCCAGGAGTGAATCAAGCAACAATAACATTGCTTCTGTGGTTCAGGAAAGTTTTGATGAAGAGGACGATGGTGATGTACCGACTGTATGTACATCAAGTTCTGATAATGCTTGGGTCTTGGATTCTGTAACATCCTATCACATGACGTATAATCGTGACTGGTTCAACTCCTTCAAAGAGTGGGATGACACAGTCAAGATGGGTAATAATTGGGTGAGAAGTATCAAAGGTAGTGACACGGTGTAGATCAAGATGCACAATGACATGGTCAGGAAGTTAGATTGCCGGTACGTTCCAGAACTTCAGAAGAATCTTCTTGGCACATTGATGAGGTACATTGGTGAAGGTGACTGGGTCAAAGTGACCAAAGGATCTCTAGTTATATTGAAAGGGAAGATAAATCGTAGAGGGATCTATATCCTAGAAGGCAGTACGATTATGGGACTGTTGGATTAGTGTCTAAGCCCATAACTATAATTGGTATTGACTTGACCCGAGAGTAGCATGGTCCATTTAGGTTGCATATCACCAGGAAAATTTGATAGGATGGAATTTTGAGAATAGGTTATTTATGATTTGTTCATATATTATAAGTTCTAATATATTAATATGAAATCATATTATTTAATTAGTATTGATCAAGAATTAATTTGGAATTAATTTTGTGACCAAAAGAGACTAATTAAATATATGGGGATTGATTTGGTAAATCATTCATTTTTATGGTGTGGCCCAATGATCCATGATTCTTTAGGTTGGGCTAAACCCATGTGACAGCCATTGGATGATCTGTGGAGGTTTAACCCCATGGATCCTAAGGAATATGGAAGGTCATGGCCTTTAAGGTTTACATGGTGTAACCCTAATCTTGCCACACTATATAAGAAACCCCTTACCATCCAAAAAGAGGTACTAGTGGTCATTGGAGTCCATGAACCAATTTTGGAGCATAAGAGACTCTCTCAAAAGCTATCCTTTGTCTTAGGTGTGTTGTGATTCCATTTGAGGCATTCGTACTATTGGTTCTAAGCTCTTAAAGCTCCAAGCAACAAGCTACAAGAAAAGGTATGTTATCTAACTTGTTTTATTACCCAAGTATCAAAGTTTTGTATACTAGTTAGGGTAATACCTTGGAAAGTTCATGTTTGCATGTATAATAGAGAAAACATAAATCCAAGGTATTTAGGGTTGCATGTACACCTTAGGAGTGTTAGAATGCTCAAAACCCTTCAGTGGTATCATAGCCTAGGCTTGTTTTCAGTTATACTTGATGCTACTTGCTTGGAAATGCTTTAAAAATCGAATTTCAGCCTTCTGAACAGTTGACTCGTCGAGTCCAATGGGGGACTCACCGAGTCCAAGCACAATTTTGACCAACTCGCCGAGTTTGTTCATACACTCGATGAGTTGGAGCCCCTGAGTGCAGATTTTCGAGTTTTTTTGGCTGGAATTGGACTAGGATCATTACTCTAAGCTGTTTTTAAACTTATAAACATGTTTTTGATGTGGTAATGATCATGCTTATCCAATTTAAAAGATAATTCTCAAAATTTCATGTTTTGTATTAGTTTATGTGGTTAGACTAACTACATGAAATTTGTTTAATATGAATTGCCTTGTTATTATGAGTTTAATTTAGATCATAGAAAAATTGTTTGATTTTTGTAGGTTACAATAGTTGATCTAAATGTTTTGATGAATTCCATAACTTGTCCTCAAGTTATGGAAAATTAAAAGTTTTTCTTTTAAAGAGATCATTAAACTTATAGGTTATGAACTTTAAGAGTCTTTTTTCATAAATGTTTTTATAAACTCCATAACTTGTCCTCAAGTTATGGATTTTCAAGAGTCTTTTCATTAAAACCTATATTAAACTCATAAGTTATGGATTCCAAAAGTTTTTGAAAAGTTTAAAACTTTCCCTAAAGTTTTGGAATTTGTAAATGTAAAAGCCTAACTTTTGAAACATTTAGTTCCAAACCCTAGAATTTTAAAAGTTTAAAATTCAATCCTTATACTATTATAATATTATAGGTTTAATATTTATATATATGTATAAGAGTAAAGTCCGTCTTACCGTTAGTAGGTCTCATTCACGAAGCAGGTCTATAAGGGGGTATAAGGTTACTGCCTATAAAATGACAGTTTAATGGGTGTCCACTCTCACTCGCTGCTTCTTTGACTAGTAGAGGGTTGTTAGCCGAACGGGTAGGATAGGACTCTAATTCTCACTTCATTAAAAGTATAATGATAAATATAAAGTAACTAAACACTTATAAATTCCCAAATATTAGTTACTTAGGAAAATGTGAACATGGTGCTAACCCATGAAATTGCACTTTGCACCTTATTAAGTCGTTAGTGGAGCATGTGTGGTTAACCGGAACACTAATATGGACTGACAGTGCGTGGAAAAGGGTATCTTGATGTTAATCATAGATCAATGGAGCGTGTGTGGTTAACCGACACATTGATTAGGTGGTTGTAACATTGGGTGTACCAAGCTAATTTGCATGGTTATTCACACCTTGTTTGTGATCCTCGGCATCCCAGTCACAAACTTGAAGGGAAAAATCGAGATTTAAACATGCCATTGAAAGTTTCAATGAATCTCAAAGGATCTAGGAGTTTCAATTCACTTAAAACCTAAAATTCTTTTTCGTTTTTCGTGGTGGAAATTGGTAAATCGTCATTTACCTACCTTCAAATATCTTGCAGTTTAGATTACAACATTCCCACTTCCAAATTGTAAAATATTGTGTTGGGTCATAGCCTTAATATTTCATGTTGGGTGCTATATTAAGGACTAAAATCAATTAAACTTGAATTTCTTATTGGATTAGTGTCTAAGTCCATAACTATTTTGGTATGTACTTGACCCGATGGTGCATGGTCCTTTTGGGTTGCCTTCACCAAAGCAACTTGATAGGATGAATTATGGAGAGAAAGGATTGAATATGATTTATTAATATATTATGAGAATAATATATTAAAGGAGAAATCATATTGTTTAATTAATATTAGTCAAGAATTAATTAGTAATTAGTTTTGTGACTAAAAGAGATTAATTAAACTTAAGGGACTGGAATTGTAATTATGGGATAATTGCAATTTGGGCTATGGATTGTCTTAAATTAAGGAGTGGACGAATTCTATAGGGAAACCCATAAGGAAATCGTCCAAGGCCCTAATTAAAAGAGTTCGTGGGTTGCTTAGGGCTTAAGCATCCAAATTAGGGTTTCCTTGTTAGATAGCCCTAATTGCCTCCTATATATATGGATCCCTTATGACCCAAAAACGTGGCTAAGACTCCTCTAGGGTTTGTAGACGGTTTTGGGCAGCCTCCATCCTCTCTCCTCTTCATCCTCTTGCTTATGGTGTTTGTGAACCATTAGAGGAGTGACAATTGTGACTCTATGCTTTCTAAAGTCAATACAAGGAGGAATTGGATTGTTATTGCTACATAACAATCAAGGTAACATCTTAAACCTATTCTTATGTTAATATGATTACTTGAATGTTAGAATTAGGGTTTATAGTCTTGGATAACTTGCATGTATAATAGAGAAACCTAGATCCAAGCATTAGGGTTTGTATGAGCACATATGATGTCTTATGACCAAAACCCATCAGTGGTATCAGAGCCTAGACTGGTTTCTATTGTATTGATGCTTCGTATGCTGAAAAAATTCGATTTTTGTGTTTCTGCTTGCTGAACTCGTCGAGTTTCTAGATGAACTCGCCGAGTTCATGATGAACTCGACGAGTCCATGCCTGACTTGATGAGTCGGCTGGTCAGATGGAGGGAAAATCAGGATTTCTTGCTGTTTTTGCTTAAGGATAGTTGCCTTATCATATTAGATCAATATAAATTCAATTTTTTGATATATATGACTATATTCTTGATCTAATTGAAGATATTTATCAATTAATCAAATATTTGTTTCGTTATGTGATAATTGATTAATTATTTTGATTAAATTGATAAATTGTTTTGCAAGAAATCATTAAATAAATCAAATATGGATAATTATGTATTTAATTGTTAATTTAGATTATTTGTTATTTGATCCTTGTGTTATGAAATGTTTCATATTTTCCCCTTTAGGTTTTATAGTTTAAATTTGACTTCAAAAGTTTTGTTGTTTTGAAATTTAAATAGTTGAAACCCTAATGTTTTGAAAAAGGTTTCAAAAATTGCCCTCAAGTTTTGGAATTAAAATTTTTGGATTAATAGTTTAATTTTGATGTATATTTAAATTCTAAACTCAAATGTTTTGAAATGTTTCAAAACTTGCCCTCAAGTTTTGGAATTTAAAAGTTGATTAAAAGTTTAATTAGGAATGTTACATTTTAAAACCCTAGTAATGTTTTGAAAAGTTTAAATCACTCGCTTATGGTTTTATTAATTAATTAAGGTGTATAATTAAAAGAGGTTTAATAAATCCATAAAGTTTTGGTTTACAATTTAATTGAATTAAAAGTATAATTGTTAAATTTGACCACCTAATATTTTAAAAGTGTAAAATACACCATATACTATATATAACATTAAAAGTCTAACATTATATATATGTATGAGTAAAAGTCAGTCTTACCGTTAGTAGGCCTCATTCATGAAGCTGGTCTATAAGTGGTGTTTAAGGAAATTGCCTATAAAATGGCGATTGAATGGGTATCCACTCTTACCCACCACACTCTTGAATAGTGGAGGGTCGTTAGCCGAACGGGTAGGATAGGACGAAAACCTTCCATTATAAGTATAATGATATACAAAAGTAACTAAACGTTTTCATAAAATCCCCAATCTTAGTTACTTAGGCAAAAGTGAATTGATGCAATTCCATGAAATTACACTTTATGCCCTTGCGAAGACGTTAGTGGAACGTGTGTGGTTTACCGGCACACTAAATGGTTCTAAGAAAAGGTAGCAAAGGGTGACTCAATGTTTGTCATAGTTCGGTGGAGCGTGTGTGGTTTACCGGCACATCGAATAGATGACTGTAACATGTGGGGGCACCATGTAAGTTTTCATGGTTATTCACACCCGCTTTGTGATCCTCGGCATCCCAGTCACAAACAAGAGGGACATATCGAGATTTAAACATGCCATTGAAATGTTCAATGAATCTCAAAGGATCTAGGAGTTTTCATAGATTTAAAACTTAAATTTCTTTTTCGTTTTTCATGGTGGAAATTAGTGAATCGTCATTCACTTACCTTCAAATGTTCTGCAATTTGGGTTACGACATCCCTCTCCCGAGTTGTAGAATATTGTGTTGGGTCCTAGCCTTAGTATCTCATTTGGGTGATTTACTAAGGACTCCATCAATCAACTAAATTGAATTTATTTTCTCCCGTTTTGTAGATGTCAAAGTTTGACAACTATGGCCTTCTCAAATCCCGTGGAACAAGCATTCCACATGAAGATGATATTCCACGATTCGATCAAGGAACAAGAGATCATACTTCACTTCTTCCTCCTCCTCCAATTATTCTCCCTAACCTACAAGTTCGAAGGCTTGAAAAGTTCAAGATCACTAAAGCCCTTTTGGCAAGTAAACATAAAGAAGGAAAGCCGGTGTGTGCACACGTCCTAGGGATGAAGTCACACATTGATAGGTTAAGAATGTTGGGATCCGTCGTCTGTGAGGAAATGGCTGTTGATTGGGTTCTTCAGTCACTTCCTAACTCATATAGTGAGTTCATAAGAGAGTCCTATATGATGAACCGCGACGTGACCCTTATAGAACTCACCTATATGCTTATTGTTGCTGAATCAACAATGGTTTGGCGCAATGGAAAAGCAAATATTGGTGAATCTGCCTCTAAGACCTCTATGGATATAGACAATGGCAACGAAAGACATGCTATGATCGCAAAGTTTGATCATAAGAGAAAGGCAATGTCTGAAGTAGTTCCATGTCATGTTCCAAAAGAGTCAATTTGCTTTTATTGCCAAGAGAAGGGGCATTGGAGACGAAGCTGCCCTGTTTACCTAAGAGATCTAAGAGATGCGAGAGTCGAAACGTGTGGCTCTAATATAGGTAAAATCCATTAACTAACTCATTTAAGCTTCTATTCTATATTCTTAATACATAATGTAATAAGATTGCAATTGATGTTTTGTAGGATCGAAGAAAAGAAAGGAAGCTTGAGGGAAGAAGTGAGCAGAATCTAACCGTGAAGGAATGGATTTCGATCGCATTTCTCGAAGATTAGATTCTTGAGCTACTACTTAGAGTTAGAATTAGATTGCTAAGAAAGATGTATTAGCATAGTTTTTCAATGAATTGCATTGTAAGGACAAATTTTTTCCGCAATAAAATGAATTTTGATTTTATATTATTTATTTATCCTTGCAATGGCATGCATGAAAATTGATGTTTGAAGGTTTCTAATATTAGCAATAATGGATTTGATTCTTAATTATGTTGTGGAAATGTCGAGAATTTACCAAATAGGGAGGGTTTCTCATCGCCCAAGTTTCAATTGGACGGAAACTTGGAATCATGCAACTTGGTTGCACGATGAATGGGAAATTTCATATTTGGAAATTAGACTAATTCATTGACAAAGTGTCAAGTGAAGGACTAGGAGATCGAATACACAAAGTTGCGTGTTGATCAAGTCCACCATAAGAGTAACAAGATATTCGTCATGATTTACTAAAGGTTTAGTAAATATGATAAGACTAAGTGTAATTCTGAATTGATTGAAAAAGTTTAAATCAATAGCAGAACGAATAAGAAGAATCAAGTAGGCAGAAAGATAAAAGTTTCTCCATTCTAAAAAGAAGGGAGAGTACATTTTATGCTTTATGATAGGTCTTAATGATTAAGAACCATATCTCAATTGATCCTCTAAGTGAGTCTTAGTACAATTGTATGTCTAAGAAGAGTAATCAAGAATTGAAGAAATGATTAAATCAAGAAGTCAATCATACTTCGTTCCAAAACAAGTCTTAGAGTTAAGATTTTGACATTGAGTGGATAAGTATTAAGAAGGTTTATAACATTCATCAAAAATGGAAAGTTATGATGTCTTGGATAAGACAAAGACCAACTAGGACCAATTTATGAAGTGTTTTGATAAAAACTACACTAACTCTTGAATATTTGTTTGTCAAGAAATGTTTATTGACAAGAGAATCTTATATGTCAAAGAGTCGATGGGAGTCTTAATGGTCTTGAAAGGTTTAAAGAACAAATAAAAATAAACCTTATCGATCATCACTAGCACACGAGTTGAGGTTTACAACCTATCGTGTTGACACTATTATGTTTCTGTGCCATTCCAATTGAGTTAATTATGCATGTGAGTTCTATGAGTTCTCACTTGAACGCATAAAAGGCAGGCACCTTGATCAATGAAAAGTACATTGATATGAAAAGGTGAGCTGCTTGACTACTTGGAAGATATGGTGGGCAGCTGTGCTACCATAAGGCAAGAAATCAAGATTAAGAAAGTTCGATCCATATGAGTTTGAATTTGTCGTAAACTTTGGTTTTGACAAATTCACATGGATAGGAAAAAATACACCATTTAAATCTAAGTGTCATAAGATTTCCTCCTTCATGAAAATGATTATGAGGAAATGCTTTCACTAAGAAAGATTTTAAGAAGATAGTGATTGTAAAATTGCATTCTCGAATTCGATTATGGTTACGGTATCCCTTTCCATAATTTGAATTGTGAGGTTTGGCAATTGTTTAGACACTCATATGAACTATCTAAGGCAAAGGTGTATAAGTTCAAGAATCCTTGATAAAAGATTATCAAAGCACTAAGTATTAGAAACATGAACTTAAGAAATTCAATAAGCATTGTTTTTCTGAAAGTTAAGCTGTCTCTGAATACATGTCAAAGCTAGTGGGAGCATAAGTGTTATGTTTATAATAATCATCATGATAGTGGGAGCATAAATGTTATGATTGTATGATTATTAAGGCATGTATTGCAAGTTGGCAATATTAATTATAGAAAACAAGAGTTATACCTTGCAAAGTCGTAAGGGTTGTAAAGTTGTTTTGCTATAATTAAAGTAGAGAATATTATGCTTCATTTAAAATCTAAAAGATTAGGTTGAGAAATGTTAATAAATTTAGTCAAGGGTACATAGTGTGTTCTTAAAATTTCGATTATGATTACGACATTCCTCTTCACAATTCGAATTTTGAGAACATAGCAAATAAAACATTATGCATCGTGTCCCATACGCTTCGGGTATAGGATCAATTGCAAATGATTTAATATTTGACCATTCTAAAATTTTCCAAATGTCTAGAGCATTTAGTGGGAAAAGGGACTAGAATCGGTTTTGACTAAAATAATTAAACAACTATCAAAGGACAATCCAAAGTTCGACGAAGATTGGTTGCTTGTGAGTAGTTGGAAGCATGGTATTGGATGGACCATATCGACATTATTATGAATAGAAAAGATTCTATTAAGAATGAGTTGTCATATGGAAAATATGGAAACGTGTCCATATTGAGAATTGGATATTGAAAATCTATGTCTAGATTAGAAACTTTTATGCAAAAGGATGTTCAAAGGAATGTACTTTGAGTGAGAGACATCATATCTAGGGAATTGTATTGTAACAATATCCGATAGAGGACTTTGTAATATCATTGGCAATAGTCTTTGTGACTTTGGTGCAGTGATATTACGAAAGGATCATTGCATAAAATGTTAGAATCTAGCATATCCAATAAGTAGCAAGCATTTGATATTCTTTCACTTATGAAAAAGGATTTGGAGTTGTGAAATGAGAATGATTGGAAATGTGCTCAATTTGGTCTATTTCACAAATTAAGAACCATAGGTAAACATTGTGTGCATGCTAGGAGCATGGGACAAGTGTAATAATTCAAGTAAGAAGTCGATTACCCGAAACGACAATAATGAGTAATCGATATGGTGATAAATAAAAGGAGTTTTATTTATACTCAAAGGTTTGAGGCCATATGGGATTAGTATTATTCTTGTGTTTCACATTTGCATGTTTTGACTTCCAGAATAATTGAATTTATTAAGAATAATCGAATTATTCGAACGGGCCACAGTCGTTCATATGTTGGAAGTAAGTATGAATGAAGACTGTCGTGAATTGGTGTATGGATTGTCTAAAAGAGTATTAGACATAAGCAAATGTTTGCTGCAACATTCATGAGTGCTTATGAATATGATTTGAGCATTGGATTAAACCCACGCTCACTTGGATCACTCCATGAATTGTATCACGAGTGATTGGTGAGACGATAACATCTTATATTCTTGAAACTGAGATGTGTGAGTTGTATCTTGCAAATCGGTTGCACATTGATAATATGTAAACGCACCAGTAATTTGGTGTTATAAAACATATTATTGTGTGTGATTCGGTGAGTAAGTGCAAGCAAGCATTGAATCAAAGTTTATCCGTTCCTTTTATCCAAAGTAGGATAAAAGCGATATCTTTGGGCCCCTCGATGATTTTGTGATGACAAACGTAAATGCTCGGCCGGGCTAGGGCTAATTTGATATGTTCAATTAGTCAGTCGTCATAAATCGGAATTCGAGAAATAGTACAAAGAGAATGATTAGAAATCATGTCTTACGATATCTAGAATGGAGGAATATATGATCCCTTATCTAAAGGACACGCGTATCTGATAGGATCAGAGCTGAAAGCGGCTTTGGAAAGCTACGATTGCAGATCAGGATCTGAAGTCATACGCATAATAGTTATTAGACTTATCCAAGTGGGAGACTGTTGGATTAGTGTCTAAGTCCATAACTATTTTGGTATGTACTTGACCCGATGGTGCATGGTCCTTTTGGGTTGCCTTCACCAAAGCAACTTGATAGGATGAATTATGGAGAGAAAGGATTGAATATGATTTATTAATATATTATGAGAATAATATATTAAAGGAGAAATCATATTGTTTAATTAATATTAGTCAAGAATTAATTAGTAATTAGTTTTGTGACTAAAAGAGATTAATTAAACTTAAGGGACTGGAATTGTAATTATGGGATAATTGCAATTTGGGCTATGGATTGTCTTAAATTAAGGAGTGGACGAATTCTATGGGGAAACCCATAAGGAAATCGTCCAAGGCCCTAATTAAAAGAGTTCATGGGTTGCTTAGGGCTTAAGCATCCAAATTAGGGTTTCCTTGTTAGATAACCCTAATTGCCTCCTATATATATGGATCCCTTATGACCCAAAAACGTGGCTAAGACTCCTATAGGGTTTGTAGATGGTTTTGGGCGGCCTCCATCCTCTCTCCTCTTCATCCTCTTGCTTATGGTGTTTGTGAACCATTAGAGGAGTGACAATTGTGACTCTATGCTTTCTAAAGTCAATACAAGGAGGAATTGGATTGTTATTGCTACATAACAATCAAGGTAACATCTTAAACCTATTCTTATGTTAATATGATTACTTGAATGTTAGAATTAGGGTTTATAGTCTTGGATAACTTGCATGTACAATAGAGAAACCTAGATCCAAGCATTAGGGTTTGTATGAGCACATAGGATGTCTTATGACCAAAACCCATCATTTCTCCCATTTGTAGATGTCTAGTTTAGACAACTATGGTCTTCCCAAATCTTTTAGAACAAGCTTTCCTCTTATAGATGATTTTCCACAAGGCGATCAAGGTGAAAGATTAATCCTTTTTTCGTGCTGTAGTGGGACTTCACTTCCTCCACCTCCTCCAGTAATTCTCCTTAACCCACAAGTTTTAGGTCACTCAAAGCCCTATTCGCAGGAAGGAAAGTTTGTATGTGCTCATGTCTTGGAGATGAAGTTACATACTGACAAGTTGGGAGAGTTGGGAGTCATCTTCCTAAGGAAGTTGACTGTTGACTGGGTTCTTCAATCACTTCCTAATTCATAAAGTGGGTTCTTTAAGGACTAATATATAGGAGACCACGACATGACCCTTATTGATCTTACCTATTTGCTCGTTGCTACTGAATCAACAATGATTTGGCGCACTGGTAAAAGCAAATTGGATTGGAAGATCTACTCCCCAAACTTCCATGGACATTGATAATGGCAACATTGGAAATCCATATAAGCTTTCTCTTCCTAATGGAAAGGGATAAGCCATAGTCAACCCAGTTGAACAAATGGTAAATAGAAGGGCTAAGTCTGAGAATGTCATGTGTGCCATTCCCAAAGAGTCCAATGCCAAGAAAAGGGACATTAGTTGCGAAGCTGGCTGATAGACCGCAAGGATGGTAAAGTCAAAGCTTGACTCTGCTTCAGGTAAGTCTACTGTCTAACTTTATTAAGTTCCCAATTGTTGATTCTTAATACATGATGTGACAAGGTTGCATTTTGATGTTTTGTAGGATCATGCAAAGGAAGGAAGCTTAAATGAAGAGTATGTTGAATCTGATCACGAAAATGGATTTCTATCGCATGGTTCGATGATTGGATTCTTGAGCTACTGCTTAGGAGTTATTATAGATTGCTAGGAAATATGTAATAACATGGTTTTCATTTGTAATTGCATTGTAAGGAAAAGTTTTTTTCCGCATTTTATAAATAAATAAATTCTTGTTTTGTTTTTATATCTCCTTGCAATGGCATTTGTGAAAATTGATGGTTGTATGTTTCTATGTTTAGCAATGGATTTGATTCTTTCATTTGTGGTAGTGTCTAAATTTACCAAATAAGGAAAGAGTCTCATCACCCAAGTTTCAATTGGACAGAAACTTGGAATCATGCAAGTTGTATTGTATGATGAATGAGAATTTCCATCTTTGGTAAATTAAGACCGGTTCCTTGTTCACATGTATATGTGAGTCAAGTGAAGGACTAAGGGATCGGGTACACTGGGTGTGCGTTGGTCAGGTCCACCACAAAGATCGATAAGACTATTCATCAAGATTTACTAAAATTTAGTAAATATGGTTATTCTTACAAGTTTAAGTATAATTCTAAACATTGGAAAAGTTTCAGTGTATGGCAGAACGAATGAGAAGAATCACATTAAACGGAAAGATAAAAGTTTCTCTAATCTGAAGAGATGGGAGAGTACCTTAGTATCGTGTTTTATGATCATCTTAATGATTATGGAAAACCATATCACAATTGATCTTCTAAGGATATCTTAGTGCATCTGTATGGCTAAGAAGAGGAATCGTGAATCATTGAAATGGTTAAATCAAGAAGATGAGTCATACTTCGTTCCCAAAACAAGTCTTAGAGTCATACTCCAAGACTGTAACCTTAAGTGACATAATCTTAAGAAAGGTTTATAACACTTGTCAAATGTAGAGTAAAAGTTTTCTACTCTTGTACATTTGAAATTGGTAACTTGTGATATTTTTTGGATAAAACAAAGACCAACTAAGGCGAATTGTGTGAAGTGTTTGTCTTGATAAGAATCCGCACTAACTCTTGAATATTTGTTTGTCAAGGAATGGTTCATGATAAGAGAATCTTATATGTCAAAAGGGCAGTGGGAGTCTTAAAGATCTTGACAAATTTCAAGAACTAATCAAGAATAAAACATATTGTTTATCACTAGCACACAACTTGAGGTTTATAACCTATCGTGTTGACATGTTCTTGTTTCTGTGCTCATTCCAGTTAAATTGACTATGCATGTGAGTTCTATGAGTTCTCAGTTGTTTGCATAACAACTTGGAAGCAATGGTAGGCCATTGTGCTACCAAGTGGCAAGAAATTAAGATTGAACAAGTTCAGTTCATATGAATTTGGATTTGTCACTAACCTTGTCTTGTGATTATGGTTATGACAAATTCACATGGATAGGAACACATACAAGATAAATCTAAGAGTCACAAGATTTCTCTCCAATTCATGAAGATGATTGTGAGGAAATGCTTTCACTAAGTAGATTTTAAGGAAAATAACAATTGTGATATTTGCATTCTCAAATTCGATTATGATTACGGCAATCCCTTTTCATAATTCGAATGGTGAGGAATGGTAAAAAAGTCTAAGCATTTGAGACTTATTTATGTAAGTTCTGAAATTGTTTAGATACACATGTGAGCTATCTAAGGAAAGGTGTATGATTTTAAGAAGCCTAGATAAAGTCTTATCGAAGCATCTTATATCAAAAATCTGAACTTTGGTAATGAGAGTCAATAAGGATTGATTTCTAGAAGTCCATTTGATTTCTGAATACATGTCAAAGCTAGTGGGATCATAAGTGATATGCTAGAAAAACAATAATTATTATGCTAGTAGGAGTAAGATTATTTTGGAAATTATTGCAAGTTAGCAATGTTAATTATAGAAAACAAAAGTTTCAATTTGCAAAGATGTAGGGCTTGAAAAGTTATTTTGCTATAATTAAGTTAATTTCAAATCTAAAAGCTTAGATTAAGTTTTTAATCAATTTTAGTCAAATCTATATGAATGTTATGTTGGAATGGTTAAACATAAGGAAATTCTATATATGGAAAGGTTAATTGCATTCTCAAATTTTGGTTATGATTGCGGCATACCTCTTTATAATCAAAATTATGAGAACATGGCAAATAGAAATATTATAGCAAAAGTCTGATTAAGTATCATGTCTTTATGTTAGACATTATGAACCGTATCCCATATGCTTCAGGTATAGGATCAATTGCATATGCTATAATATTCTTGTGAATTTTCCAAATGCCTAGGGCATTAAGAGGGAAAAAGGAATAGAACCGGATATGACTAAAGTGGTTAAACAACTGTTAAGGACAATCTAAGGTTCGCTAACGATTGGTCGTTTAAGGACAGTTGGAAGTATAGTAATGGAAGGACCATATTTACATTATTATGAATAGACAGGAGTCTATTAATAATGAGTTGTCGTATGGAAAATATGGAATTTTTCCATATTGGGAGTTGAAGAATAGTTAAGAATTTAGAAACTTTTATGCAAGAAGGATGTTCAAAGGAATGTACTTTGAATTCGAGACTTCATTTCCATGGAATTGTCTTCTAACAATCTCCAAAGGAATATTTTGTAATATCATCGGTCAAGTCTCTATGACTTTTGGCACCTAGACATTACAAAAGAATCATTGCATGATAGTTTAGAATCTAACACTTTCTAGCAGTGACAAGAATTTGGAATTATTACACTTGCAATAAGGATTTGGAATTTTGAAATGAGCATCATTGAAATGTTTTTCAATTGATCTATTTAAAAAATTAAGGACCATAGACAAACATAATGTGCATGCTTGGTGCATGGCACAACTATCATTTAGACAAACATAGTGTGCATGCTTGGAGCATGGCATAACTATTGTTTCAATTCAAGTATTAAGTTGATTATTCGAAACATTATACAATGAATGATGAGTAATCAATATGGCTCAAAAGTTTTTGGGCTATATATGATTAGTATTATTATTATGTTTCACTTTGCATGCTTTGACTTCCCGAATAGCTAGGTTATTCAAACCATCCACAGTCGATCATACTTTGGAAGTAGGTATTGAGGCAAGATTGTCATGAATGGGTCTGTAGTTTGTCTAGGACAAAGTGGTTGCAGTGTTCATGAGTACTCCTGGAATAAGATTCGAGTATTGGATTCAACCCATGCTCATTTGAATCACTTCATGGATTTTATCACGAGTGATCAAGAGACGATAATATCTTATATTCTTCAAACAGAGACGTGTGAGTTGTAGTTGCGAGTCAGTTGCACATCGACATATGTAAACGCACCAGTAACTTGGTTGTTATAAAACATATTGTTGTGTGTAGTTTGTTGAGTAAGTACAAGCAAGCATTTGGGTCGAAGTTTATCCGTTCCTTTTACCCCATGTGGGTAAAAGCGATATATGTGATCCCCTTGATGATTTAGTGATGACACCAGGCCTGGATTGATTTGATTTGTTCAATTAATCGGTCGTCATAAATCGGAAATTGGGAAACAACAGATAGACGGAGAGAATGATTATAATCCCTGTCTGTAACGCCCGGGTTTCAGGGCTAAGCATTTTTGGCAATGTAATAGTCTAGGTCAACTATTGTAACTCTTTTTGAAGTAATAAAGATGAAATATTCGAGTATTATGTGAATTATGTGTATTTATGTGCTTATTATTTAATTATAAATGTATAATTAATAAAGAATAAAAATAAGCGTCAAAATTAAAGTGTGAGATAAGCCCCATATCTTTATATAAAGTTGTAGTGGTCGAAACAAGGATTTCGGGGACATAAAGGACACTGAAATCCGAGTTATAACGAAGAAGTTATGATATGTCGAAGTTTCGCGACGGAACCGACATGATACCGGAAAGCGTAAATAGTGAATTTACGATAGAGCAAGATTTAGCCTTAGTGATCTAAACGAAGGTTTTAGAATACGTTAAACCGAGAGCGTCCATAAAAAGAACGCCCAAATCTGACTTCGTATGAGGAAGTTATGATTTTTCGAAGTTTCGGCTTAGTAGTATACAGCCCGAAATTTGAATATTAGATCGAGCGGTTTTTAGCCGAGACAACCTGAACAAGAATCGAATATCTCGTTAAGAGTAGCGTAACGAGAAAAAGATGGGCGAAAACGGACGTCGGATGAAGAAGTTATGAATTTTTAACAGACCAATCCTGTCTCGGCCTGTTAATAATATAACTTTTAAAATAAATTCAAAATTAGCCGACGGAGTCTAAACGAAAGTTGTAGATTACATTCCCACCTTCGTGTGGATATAAAGAGCGTAAAAAACGGAGCTCATATGCGAGAGTTATGATTTTTAGAACTCGGAGTAGAAAATCACGAATTTGGTGCGAAGTTGATGATGTGGCAGCATCTGGACCGTCGCTTGCTGATCACGCCTCGCTTCAGATTTGCGACACATCGCCCTCGCATACTCCCCGCGTCCGAAGTCAGTACGCCCCACGTACCCTCGCCCTTATCCATCCGACGTGCGAAGACAGCTGGATCCGAGCTGGTGGCCTTATCTGAGGCGTACGCTTAGCGTAAATCCGAGATTAGGCGCCTATAAAAGGCATGCGAAGGGTTCCGAGTTTTTCACACCAATCCCCTTTCTCTCTCTAGCCTATTTTGAGCCCCCTAAAGTCTAGGTGAACCCCTAGCACCCAAGGGAAGCCCCGAGGCTCCCGGAGTCCCGAGAAAAAGGGCCTTTCGGTTTCGAAACGCTGCTCCAAATAAAGCCCGATTTTCTTTAAAATCCGCTGTAAGCGAGCTATGCTTACGCAATTTTTAATATAGCTTTCAAATAATTATAGGAATGTTATTAGATCCTTAAAATAATTATGTGGGCTATTATTATGAGTTATATTGAGTGTTATTTAATGCTTATATAATAATAATAATAGCTAGACTATTAATTAGTCGCGGTTGACGTTAGACTAAACCCTAGTATAATTGATACTAGGTTTTATCGAAGGAAAATTGTTTTGAGAGTATCGAAGCGCTGTCCGAGTGCTGAGTCACCACCTTTCAGGTGAGTGCATAGTTACTTTCAGCTTACACATAGATATGAAGTATTTTATATGAATTACGTGCTATGTGTGCATATTATTTGAATACTTGCTATCTATGCTGGATGAACGTTTTTATACACGTTTTCAATGATTTAAACTGTATTTGTATTTTATATCTACGAAAATGTTGGGGTAAAATATGGGTAGATGTAATAGGTGATGTGTGATAAAATGATGAGAGGCCTCGATGTTGATGTTGTTGATTCTGTCATCTAGCGAAGTATGGATGACGACCACAGACTCTTCTAGACAGTCCAGTGGAACACTAGCAGGCTCGCAACCTGTAGGTTTTTGTGAACGATGTGTTCACCGGTGTACTCCATCCCCCATATGGTTGCCTTTAGGACATTTATTGCTAAGGAATCCCCTTAGCAGAAGTGTCCATCCCGATGATGATCCTTAGGCTAGGTCCCTTATGATAGGTGTTTAGGGACGTAAACTGAGGATAACGGGAACGGGTAATCGGGTTATTGTTGATTGATGAAATTAATAAATTTATTTATTGTGGGTTTAAGACCCTATGTGCTCATCAGGCTCCCAAGCCTGACCCACTCAGTTTCGTGTATTACAGGTAGTGGCGCATGAGCATAGATGTGATGTTTGGATGAGGGATTACGGATATAGGCCTGTAGATATGAAATAATGTAGTAAGGCTTATATTGTACTGCTTATGCTTTTGATCTGTATCGAACATGACATCCCATGTCTTTTAATGAAATACATTTCTTTGGAAATGCTTTTGATAAATCTTTATCATATTTTGTTTTGGGACAAATTCCGCAACACTTTTATTTAAAATGTTACTCTGATTTTTAAACAAAGCATAAACAATATCGGTCTTTTCTGGCCGTGATTTTGGGGATGTCACAGTTGGTATCAAAGCATTAGTTTAAGCGAACTAGGAATTTGTAGGATTTCTAGACTTAAACTTAGAATGGTAAGCGATGATTGTGAGGTGTGAGCACTAGCTTATTTTAGGAATTGTGCCTAAAATGCTCTTATGTGCTAAATGCTTTGTGCCTGATATACTGTTATTTGTTCGGATCTATGGTATGTACGTTGCCGACCGGATCTGGAAACCTTATGTGTTTAGGATTCTAAACGTACGACTACGATATTAGAACTAGCATGTAAACGTTTTGGAGTGATAAGGATGATTTAAACGTCTATCCTAAATAAATATATAAATTCACCTTATTCGGTGTATAGATCAAGATGGCAAGGACCCGTAGCGGAAACGTGAATGCAAATGGGAACATAAACCAACCCCCAGTGGTTCAGCAAATACTTGTTGTAGAAGAAGTTGCACGTGAGTCAGTCACCATGGCTGGAGTTCAAGCCATGATTCGGGCTATGCTAGCTGAACAAAGGAAAGAAATGAGACAGATGTTCCACGAAAATAGGGACGAACCTACCATACTGAACCAATTCCGGAGCAATCTGAGTAAGGGAACTACAGTCGTCAAGTGAGTCAAGTAGGGAATCAAGGTGAAAGAAGGGATGGCCCGGAAAGGATAAATGCCAAGGATGGGCGAATGTACAAGAATTTCTTGGGTGCAAAACCACCAAGTCTCTCAGGAAGCCCAAAGCCTGTTGAGATTATGGATTGGATCTCCGAGATGGAGATGGTGTTTGAGAGCTGCGACGGTAGCGAAAAGCAGAAGACCGTCTTCGCTGTGAGATAATTGAAAACTAGAGTCTTGAGCTGGTGGAAGCTATTGGCGGATACAATGTCGCGAGGAGAAGCTCTGAAAATGTCATGGGATGAGTTCTTAGAACAACTGAAGGCGCAATACTGTTCGGAGATAGATCTAATTGATCTGAATAATGAGTTTCAAAACTTGAAGAAGGGAAGAATGAGCATCAACGACTATGCTACTGCGTTCACAGAAAAGATGAACTTGTTTCCATACTTAGTGCCAACCGAACTTTCCAAAATTGAGAAGTTCGGAAACGGACTGCCGACTGACTTTGGCCCAACAGTCAAGATGGAAACCACTTTGAAATTAGCTGTTCGAGCGGCTAAGAATGTGGAGACCTAGCAGAAAGAAAGGGGTCTGGAGAGGGACGAAGTTGGTGAGAAGAGGAGATTTGACGGATCCTCGAGGTCCGGAAAGAAGAGTAAATTCTCGAAATCTGGTTCGAGAGGAGGAGGATCAGAAGCGAAGTGGTGTGAAAAGTGCAAGAAGAAGCACTTTGGGAAGTTTGACGGAGGGGTCACTTGTTTCAAGTGTGGAAAGCCTAGGCACTATGCCAATGAATGCACGTCACTAAGAAGGTCTGTTATGAGTGCAACGAGGAGGGGCACATTTCAAAGGATTGCCCGAAGAAGAAGGAGGCAGGAAGACCCAACATACCACCGAAGCCGAAGGCAAGAGCCTTCCAAATGATGCTCGAGGCTACGAAGGAGGCAGCAGACGTCGCTTCAGGTACCTTTCTTGTAAATGGTTTGCCTGCCAATATACTATTTGATTCCGGATCCAACCACTCTGTTGTGTCGCATAAATTTGGTGGGAAATTAGCATTTCCTGTAGAAAAACTTGATAATGCCCTGATTGTAGAATTTGTCAGTGGCAAATTCGTACCTGTTAGCAATCGTATTAGGAACATTGTCATCGACCTAAACGAAAACGAATTCCACGAAGAGCTATTACCCATAGAGTTAAACGGTTTCGACATCGTCTTGGGTATGGATTTGCTTAGCACCAACGATGCTGTGATTCAATGCCGAAAGAAGATAGTGAGGGTAAACCCACCTGGGAAGGAATCATTTATGGTGTACGGGGAGAAACGCAGAGTGAATTCTGGAATCTTCTCCCTGATGAAAGCCAAAAAAATGTTTATCCAAAGGATGTGCATCATATTTGGCATTTGTGATTGATGCTAAGAAGGAAAAGAAGGAGGTGCAGAATATACCGGTCGTATGTGATTATCCGGAAGTCTTTCCCGAAGATCTTCCCGGATTACCACCTGATAGACAAGTGGAATTTCGTGTAGACTTGTTACCAGGAACAACACCGATAGCAAAAGCACCTTACCAATTAGCACCGACGGAGATGAAGGAGCTTATGACGCAACTTCAGGAGCTGTTGGACAACGGTTTCATTCGACCTAGTTCATTACCCTGGGGAGCTCCAGTGTTATTCGTGAAGAAAAAGGACGGAAGTATGAGAATGTGTATAGACTACCGAGAGCTGAACAAGGCAACGATGAAGAACAAGTATCCATTGCCGAGGATTGACGACCTATTCGATTGGCTGCAAGGTTCAAGCTACTTCTCAAAGATCGATCTTAGGTTGGGATATCATCAGCTGAAAGTGAGAGATCAGGATATTGAGAAGACTGCATTCAGAATGAGATATGGACACTACGAATTCTTGGTTATGTCGTTTGGACTAACCAATGCTCCAGTAGCATTCATGGATTTGATGAATAGGGTTTGTAAACCATTCCTCGATAAATCTGTGATAGTGTTCATCGACGACATTCTGGTCTACTCGAAAAGCCAAGAGGAGCATGGCAAGCACCTACGGGAAGTGTTGGAAGTGTTAAAGAAGGAGAAGCTTTACGCCAAGTTCTCCAAATGCGACTTTTGGATACGAGAAGTCCAGTTCTTGGGTCACGTGGTTAACCAAGAAGGGATAATGGTTGACCCCGCAAAGATCAAGGCTGTGATGAAGTGGGAACGTCCGAAAAGTCCCATAGAGATTTGAAGCTTTCTAGGATTAGCTGGGTATTACCGACGATTTATCCAAGGCTTTTCTTCGATATCTGCTCCATTAACAGCTTTGACCCCAAAGGAGCTACATATATGTGGAGTGAGAAACACGATGAGGCATTCGAGAAGCTAAAGAAGAAGTTATGTGAAGCATCGATACTTTCTTTACCCGATGGAGTTGAAGACTTCGCGATATATAGTGACGCTTCTGGAGTCGGGTTGGGTTGTGTTCTAACCCAAAGAGAAAAGGTGATAGCATACGCATCTTGACAATTGAAAGAGAACGAAAAGAACTACCCCACTCATGATCTAGAGTTGGCAGCGATAGTATTTTCCTTAAAGATATGGAGGCATTATCTCTACAGCACGAAGTGCAAGTTGTTCACTGATCATAAGAGTCTCCAGTATCTCTTTAATCAGAAGGAGTTGAACATGAGGCAACGACGCTGGCTAGAAATACTCAAGGACTACGACCATGAGATACTTTACCACCCAGGTAAAGTAAATGTTGTTGCTAATGCTCTCAGTCGGAAAGTCAATCTTGAAAAGAAAAGGCCAAGAGCTTTGAGAATTGAAGTCGTCTCGATGATTGTGGAAAATATCAGGAAAGCTCAGGAAGAAGCTTTAAAGAAGAATGACCGAAAGGAAGAACGTTTGGGCAACACGTTAATGTTCGGTACAAACAGTCGAGGACTGAAGGTATTCTAAGATTGGATTTGGTTACCTAAGACGGGAGGAATAAGAGACCTTATGATGGAAGAAGCACACAAGACCATGTACTCGATTCATCCCGGTAGCACTAAAATGTATAGCGACCTGAAACCCTACTACTGGTGGCCGACAATGAAGCTCTATGTTGCGAAGTACGTGGCCGAATGCGTGACATGTGCAAGCGTTATGACACAACATCAGAAACCGTATGGGAGTTTAGAATCTTTGCCTGTACCCATGGGTAAATGGGAAGACATCGCCATGGATTTTGTGACCAAACTGCCCAGGACGAAGAACGGACATGACATGATTTGGGTAGTCGTGGATCGTTTCACCAAGAGTGCACACTTCATAGCAGCCAACGAGAAGTGGTCTATGGATAAGCTCGCAAATGCTTACGTGAAGGAAATTTTAAGAATTCAAGGTGTTCCTCTTACGATTGTATCAGATCGTGATAGTCGTTTCACGTCGAGGTTTTGGAGGAGTCTACAAGAGGAGTTAGGTAAAAAGTTGTGTTTGAGTACTGCTTACCATCCGCAAACTGATGGTTAGAGCGAAAGAACGATTCAGACACTGGAAGATGTGATGAGAGCATGTACCCTTGATTTCCAAGGGAATTGGGACGAGCACTTACCTCTGGTAGAATTCTCCTACAACAACAGTTTCCACTCGAGCATCAAGATGGTACCTTATCAAGCCTTGTATGGATAGAAGTGTCGTACGCCGTCTTGTTGGCTTGAAGCCGGAGAGAAGCAATTTATGGGCCCCGAGATAGCCCATGAGACTGCTGAGAAGTTGAAAGTGATCAGAGAAAGAATGTTAGCAGCTCAAGATTGTCAAAAGAGCTATGATGACAAGAAAAGATGACCAATGACTTTTGAAGTTGGGGATTCCGTTTTGCTTAGAGTCTCACCATCGAAGGGACTTATAAGATTCGGGAAACGAGGAAAGCTAAGTCCAAGGTTTATTGGACCGTTCAAAGTTCTTCAGAAGATTGGGAACCAAGCTTACAGGCTCAAATTACCCGAAGAACTAGATGGTATTCATAACACCTTCCATGTGTGTTATTTGAGGAAATTCACACGAGATGTTCCCGACATAATTCCAATCTCAGAGTTAAAGATGGATGAGAATAAAAGGTTCATCGAAGAGCCTGAGGCAATTGTTGACCGTAAGAATAAGAAGTTACGACACAAGATGGTCGACTTAGTGCTAGTCTGATGGAAACATTCGAATGGGCCGAATCTCACTTGGGAAACAGAGGATGACATGATGAGTCGCTATCCACATCTGTTTGCTGATGCATGATTCTGGGACGGAATCATCCTAAGGGGGAGAGAATTGTAACGCCTAGGTTTCAGGGCTAAGCATTTTTGACAATGTAATAGTCTAGGTCAACTATTGTAACTCTTTTTGAAGTAATAAAGATGAAATATTTGAGTATTATGTGAATTATGTGTATTTATGTGCTTATTATTTAATTATAAATGTATAATTAATAAATAATATAAATAAGCTTCAAAATTAAAGTGTGAGATAAGCCTTATATCTTTATATAAAGTTGTAGTAGTCGAAACAAGGATTCCGGGGATATAAAGAACGCCGAAATCCGAGTTATAACAAAGAAGTTATGACCTGTAGAAGTTAGCCGACGGAGTCTAAATGAAAGTTGTAGAGTACATTCCCACCTTCGCGTGGATATAAAGAACGTCAAAAACGGAGCTCGTATGCGAGAGTTATGATTTTTAGAAGTCGTAGTAGAAAATCACGAATCTGGTGCGAAGTTGATGACGTGGCAGCATCTGGACCGTCGCTTGCTAATCACGCCTCGCTTCGGATTTACGACACGTCGCCCTCGCATACGCCCCGCGTCCGAAGTCAGTACGCCCCACGTACCCTCGCCCTTATCCATCCGACGTGTGAAGACAGCTGGATCGTAGCTGGTGGCCTTATCCGAGGCGTACGCCTAGCGTAAATCCGAGATTAGGTGCCTATAAAAGGCATGCAAAGGGTTCCGAGTTTTTCACACCAATCCCCTTTCTCTCTCTAGTTTCTTTCTCTCTCTAGCCAATTTTGAGCCCCCTAAAGTCTAGGTGAACCCCTAGCACCCGAGGGAAGCCCCGAGGCTCCCGGAGTCCCGAGAAAAAGGGTCTTTCGGTTTCGAAACGCTGCTCCAAATAAAACCCGATTTTCTTTAAAATCCACCGTAAGTCAGCTACGCTTACGCAATTTTTAATATAGCTTTCAAATAATTATAGGAATGTTATTAGGTCCTTAAAATAATTATTTGGGCTATTATTATGAGTTATATCGAATGTTATTTAACGTTTATATAATAATAATAGCTAGACTATTAATTAGTCGCGGTTGACGTTAGACTAAACCCTAGTGGAATTGATACTAGGTTTTATCGAAGGAAAGTTTTGAGAGTATCGAAGCGTTGTCCGAGTGCTGAGTCACCACCTTTCAGGTGAGTGCATAGTTACTTTCAGCTTACACATAGATATGAAGTATTTTATATGAATTACGTGCTATGTGTGCATATTATTTGAATACTTGCTATCTATGCGGGATGAACGTTTTTATACATGTTTTCAATGATTTAAACTGTATATGTATTTTATATCTACGAAAATGTTAGGGTAAAACATGGGTAGATGTATTAGGTGATGTGTGATAAAATTATGAGAGGCCTCGATGTTGATGTTATTGATTATGTCATCTAGCGGAGTATGGATGACGACCACGGACTCTTCTAGACAGTCCAGTGGAACACTAGCAGGCTCGCAACCTGTAGGTTTTTGTGAACGATGTGTTCACCGGTGTACTCCATCCCCTACATGGTTGCCTTTAGGAAATTTATTGCTAAGGAATCCCCTTAGCAGAAGTGTCCATCCCGATGATGATCCTTAGACTAGGTCCCTTATGATAGGTGTTTAGGGACGTAAAGTGAGGATAACGGGAACGGGTAATCGGGTTATTGTTGATTGATGAAATTGATAAATTTATTTATTGTTGGTTGAAAACCCTATGTGCTCACCAGGCTCCCAAGCCTGACCCACTCAGTTTCTTGTATTACAGGTAGTGGCGCATGAGCATAGATGTGGTGTTTGGATGAGGGATTACGGATATAGGCCTGTAGATATGAAATAATATAGTAAGGCTTATATTGTACTGTTTATGCTTTTGATATGTATCGAACATGACATCCCAAGTCTTTTAATGAAATACATTTCTTTGGAAATGTTTTTGATAAATCTTTATCATATTTTGTTTTGGGACAAATTCCGCAACACTTTTATTTAAAATGTTACTCTGATTTTTCAACAAAGCATATACAAAATCGGTCTTTTATGGCTGTGATTTTGGGGATGTCACATTGTCTCAGTCCATATGATATCTAGAATGAAGGAATATATGATCCATTATCTAATGGATGTTTCATTGACTAAGTCAGAGTTCGACATCGGCTTTTAAGAGCTACGATTGCTAGTCGGTGTTGGAGTCATACTTGCAATAATAGTTATTAGAATTATCCAAGTGGGAGATAGTTGGATTAGTGTCTAAGCCCATAACTATAATTGGTATGTACTTGACCCGAGAGTAGCGTGGTCCATTTGGTTTGCATATCACCAATACAATTTGCTAGGATGGACTTTTGAGAAGAGGTTATTTATGATTTGTTAATATATTATAAGTTATAATATATTAATATGAAATCATATTATTTAATTAGTGTTAATCAATAATTAATTTGGAATTAATTTTATGATCAAAAGAGACTAATTAAATATATGGGGATTGATTTGGTAAATCATTCACTCTTATGGTGTGGGCCAATGATCTATGATTCTTCAGGTTGGGCTAAACCCATGTGACAACCCATGGATGATCCATGGATGTTTAAACCAATAGATCCTAATGAATATGGAAGGTCATGGCCATTAAGGTGTACATGGTGTAACCCTAATCTTTCCACACTATATAAGAAACCCCTTAGCATCCAAAAAGAGGCAGTGGTGGTCATTGGAATCCATGAACCGATTTTGGAGCATAAGAGACTCTCTCAAAAGCTATCCTTTGTCTTAGGTGTGTTGTGATTCCATTTGAGGCATTCATACTATTGGTGTTAAGCTCTTAAAGCTCCAAGAAACAAGCTACTAGAAAAGTTATGTTATCTAACTTGTTTTATTACCCAAGTATCAAAGTTTTGTATGCTAGTTAGGGTAATACCTTGGAAAGATCAATTTTTCATGTATAATAGAGAAAACATATATCCAAGGTATTTAGGGTTGCATCTACACCTTAGTAGTGTTAGAATGCTCAAAACCCTTCAGGAGGTGGCTATCTCCCAATCCTTGAATGAAGGTGATGTCAAGACGGAGTTGTGGCATCGTAGGTTAGGGCACCTGACTGTGAAGGGCATGGCAGTTCTAAGTAAACAAGGACTGCTTGGTGGAGAGGCTACTGGAAAGACAAAGTTTGGTGAAGCTTGCGTTAACATTGGTGAATTAATATTAGAATGTTTTATTATAAGTTACATTAAATAAATTAAAGCAGGAAAAATGGGGTTTTATTATTAAATCTCAAACAAAAAATAAGTAAGCTAACTAAATAAACTGAATGGAAATTGTTGGGTGTATGGTGTTGCGTCTTGGGCTTGTCTCTTAGCCCTGTTTTGTATCCGGATTGGGCCTGTCCATCCGTGATTTATTTGTTAGGGTTTAAGTATATATAGGTGCTTGCATGCATCTTAGTACGTAAGATTCAGGAGTAGATTTGATATCGTTTTATTGTTATCGATTGTAAACCCTAAAGCCTCTACAGCGGAAGTTCTTTGTCGAGCTCTGCTGAGGCTTGAATCATTTGAATCATTAAGCATACTGTTGATTCCATCTCTTGTTTATTACTTTGTTTGAATCGTTTTTCCAAACCTGTTTAAGATCTAAACAATCTAAGAGATTCATATCTCATCAATTGGTATCAGAGCAGGAAGCTGTGTAATTCATACACATCTCTTCTGTCATAGAAGTGATTAGGGTTTATTCTGCATGCATTGATATTTATTGAGCCGTCACTCCATTATTGACGTATCTCATTAATTATTAAATCTGCCCTAAAATTACGTATTACAAAGTCTGATCTTATAACAGGTTAAACGATCAAGCATGGACGATTCTCAATCCAATCCAATCAACATTTCTAACAGCATCGGATCAACAACCAAGATTCCAATCCTCTAAACTCAAGATTATGAAGTGTGGACGCATCGTTTTGAAGACTACGTTATTGGATCAGAGGACAACGGGTATCTTATATGGGAAGCAATCGTAAATGGCCCATTTGCTCATTCAAAGACTTCAAAAATCATTAAAACTCAAAAAGAGTACAATGATCTGTTGAAAGATGTTAATGACATCGCTCAGGACGAAAAGGAGAAGTTTCAATGCAACATTAAGGCATTGAGACTAATCCGGTTTGCCCTTCAATCCGACACGTTTCGTTTGGTTAGTTCATGTAGTACAGCGAAGGAAATCTGGGATAGGCTGAGAGAACTGTATTCGACAAATGAAGACCTGGAGCACTCGATTTAGACCCTTCTTCTCTCTGACTTTGGAGAGTTAAAGCAAAAGCCAGAGGAGTTAGTTACACAAACATTCGATCGATTCAATCATCTTCTCAGTAAAATGATCAAACATGACATTGAAAGAAAGCTGATCGAACAAAAGGTTACTTTTTTAAATGGTCTAAGATCTGAATGGCGGGCGGTCGTATCAACAGTTAAAGCACATGAACAGTTTAAATCTTATTCACTGGCGAAACTAGTAGGAATTCTGAAATCACAGGAAAAGACGGTGTTGCAAGAAAAGAGTGTGGTCACAAACTTGGGATCTTTGGCCCTTCTGTCTAAAAGTAAGAATGCAGTAGAAGACGAATATCTGGACCTAGGGGACTACGATCTAACTTCAGAGGATTATGCAATGATGGTATCCAATCCCAAAAGGTTCATCAAGAAGAAGTTCCCTACCAATAAGAACCGAAATTGGCAGGGCAGCTACAAGACTGAAAAGGTGAAGGAGGAGTCGAAGACTGAAGAACCTAAGAAAGAGGCGAAGATGGAAGCTGATTCTGGTGTCAGCTGTTATTACTGTGGAGGAAAGAATCATTACGCCAAAGATTGTGTTTTGAAGAAAATGACGGAAAAAGATGAGGAGAAAGATGAAGAAGCAATTCTCCTGAAAAAGCTGGAGGAGATTAAAAAGAAGAAAGCTGCTACTAATCCCTCTATGAATGCTCTTATTGTGCAGGGTTCAGCAGATGATGATGAGTTCGGGGGCGTTCAAGTTTGGTCAACCGACTCAGAGGATGATGAAGTGAGAAAGCCTTCTCATGGAAAGGCTTATGTTGCGAAGAGTGATGATGTTAGTGGAAGATGTTTCATGGTGACGGATGTGTCTCAGATGAGGGGATACAACATTGATGGTGGAAATGATGCAACTAAGGAAAGAGAGGATGTATCCTTTACAACAAAGCCTTTCAGTGTGCAGATCAATGAGCTTGACGAATTGATCAAGAAGGTACAATCCATTTTTATTTCGTTTAAAGTTCCACAAGTATCATACGAAAAAGAATTAATAAACTTGAACTCAAGAATTTCGAGTCAAGATAGCTGTTTAACTCAAACACGGGTCACAAATTCTAATCTAACTGACCAAATGAGCAGGGTGTCATCCAAAAGTGGGGAGCGAAGGATTTGGATTGAGTAGAAGGAGTCGGAGCTAATTAAGTCTAGAGATGAAAACATTTATTTGCAAAGAGACAATTTGAAATTGTTAAAACAAAGGAATGTTTTCTGTTTGATTGCTAAAAGACTTTATGCTAACATTACTCAACTGCATCTAAATTGTGAAATAGGGCAGAAGATACATTGCATGATTCTACCCTTCCTTAAGTTTAAGGAGGATGAAATCGATGCCGAAGCATACAACTGTGAAAGTGTTGTATCTTCCGATGATGTCAATCCCACTTATATGTATGGTCTGGATAAAATAGAATCTTTTATAAAGTCCAAAGACCATAAGGACATGCTTAAAAATCTTTTGGATGAAAATGATAAGCTGAAACTCAGGACCGAAACCATACAAAAATTCGACTCATTGAATGCCAATTTAAGTTCAGAAAATAAAATTGATGTTGAAAACGCATCTGAACTTGATGAGGACGATGATATGAGTGAAATTTTTGTAGAGGTTGAAGTCGACTGCTCTGAGTTTATCAAGAGCGAACCCGAAAACCACAAAAATCTAATTTCTGAAAATTCTGTGGAATTCGCTCGCTTATCCAAAAATAAGTCCCCAGCCCTTAAAGAAAAGGCTGTTGTGTATCAAAAGGTGAGAACCACACCGAATCAAGTGTATAAGATCACAAGAGTAACCGAACATCAAACAGCCGAACTCACTACCATAGTGAACGAAGATAATGCAGATGGGTGTGATGAGTTTTTCTGGTCAGCACCCATAGACAATGAAGACGAAACAGTTGGTCTGTCAGAGCGAACTTCATGGAAAACCCAAGGCAAATATGTGCCTGAACCGGTGAATAAGCCTACCAATTTTGACGTACCAAGTACAAGCGGCACAAAAGAAACTCTTGTAGAAGAAGTCACCTCCACAAGCGATACCTCACCTATGAAGAGTGAACCTGTTGTTCAGAAGCCGAAACAGAAGGCAAATATTCACAGACAACCCAAACAGGTGAAAAATCAAAAGCAGCAGAGGAATCTGAGGTATAAGAAAAACCTCTCAGAGCGAAAACAATTTTGGCGCTCCCAAAATCCTCGCTATGCTCACTTCGAGGGAAACTCCAAGGCCAAAGAAGGAGAAAAACATGATAAAGGAAGCTTCAATCCTATGAACCAAAAGAATCAAAAGAACGCGTCTGGATCACAGAAAGAACAAGACCAAGAGGACAGGTTCGGTCCTGAAAGAAACAACTATCCAAAGTCTTGTTTCGGTCCTCCAAATAACAGCAGACAAAAACCATGGTTTAGTCCATCCAACTTTTATAGCAGGAAACCCAGTGTTGGTTCATAGACCCACAACAACCGAAAAGTCGGTTTCGGTCCTTCCTCAAACAAGAACCGAAGCTCAAGGTTCGGTCCCTCAAATGATTACAACGGAAAGGGTCATTTCAAATCTGAAAACAGAAGAGATTCCAATTCTAATTCTTCTAATTCTTCTCATTCTCCTTCTTCATCTAAATCTAATTCACGTCCCTCACCATGCTCTCAATCGTCAAAGGATTTGAAAGGAAAGACTAAAATTTCCTTAGCAAAAGAAGACCGTAAGCAAGCTAGTAACAAAATCCCTGAACCTAACTCCAATAAAATCAAAGTGTTTACAATTAAGAGGAAAGATGAAACAACATTAATAAAACGAACATATCTTGTTGATATCTCTCTTACTATTCCTGTTCCTGTGAAAGGCTCACGTGGACCCAAGAAACTTTAGGTTCCTAAATCTGCTTAATTTTAGCAGGTTATCAATGACGAGCAGTTCGACAAAGAATGGTACATTGACAGTAGCTGCTCACGTCACATGACAGGAAGGAAGGAAGAGCTAAGGGAGTTTCGATCTCTGCAAGATGGTGGCAATGTCAAATTCGGTAACAACTCCATTGGAACGACAAAGGGTTATGGGATGATAACTAATGGAGACTTCACAATACGAAAGGTGGCGTACGTAGAAGGGTTGCAGCATAATCTCATCAGTGTATCTCAACTGGTTGGAGGTACCGGTCTCAAAGTTTCATTTGATGATGAAGGGTCAAAAATCATAGAGAAGAAAACTAAAAGGGTGATTCTCAAGTCAAAACGAAAAGGCGAGATGTTTCCATTAAATATCAACCCAATCAAAGGGAATCCTGCCATCTGTCTTCTGTCCAAAGCTCATTCAGACGAAAGTTGGTTATGGCACCGAAGGCTCTCACACCTCAACTTCAAAGACATCAATAAGATCGTCATCGGTGATCATGTTCGAGGTCTTCCATTGCTCAAGTTTGATCGAGAACACTTATGTGCTGCTTGTGAAATGGGGAAGCAAAGTCGCAAAAGTCACCCAACCATTATAAATACCAAAGTTGTTGAACCACTTGAGTTGCTTCACATCGACCTATGTGGTCCATCATCCATCGAGAGCATTGGCGGTAATAAGTATATTCTTGTTATTGTTGATGATTTCTCACGGTTTACATGGGTGCTCTTTCTAAAGCATAAATCAGAGGCAACTCCCAAGTTGAAACTCTTTATCAAGCAGGTCGAAGTGCAATTGAGAAGAGTCGTTCGAAACATCAGGAGAGATAATGGATTAGAATTCAAGAATAAAGAATTCGAAGACTTCTTGGCAGAAAAGGGCACAAGTCACAATTTCTCAGCCCCATATACTCCTCAACAGAACGGGATTGTCGAAAGGCGAAACAGATCTCTGTGTGAGGCAGCCCGAACCATGTTGTTTTTCGCCTCACTACCACTGTACTTCTGGGCAGACACCATTGTTGTAGCATGTTTCACTCAAAATAGGAGTTTTCTCAACAAACGTTTCTCTGTCATCCCCTATGAAATTCTTAACAGTAGGAAGCCGAATGTCAAGTTCTTTCATGTGTTCGGCTCAAGGTGCTTTATTTTCAATTCTAAAGAACATCGCAACAAATTTGATGTTAAAGCAGACGAAGGCATTTTTCTGGGATACTCTCTTACTTCAAAGGCGTACAGGGTTCTGAATAAACGTTCCAAACGTATTGAAGAAACCTATTATGTAACATTTGATGATACCTATATCAAGAAGTTGCAGTCTATTGACGGCAAAATGGGAGAGATCTTTTCTCAATCTGGTCAAGTCACAGCCACTGTCGCTAATTTGTTTGATCAATTCATGGATTTGCTTGATGAACCAGAGAAAGTTATTCACTCTGAAGCCCAGGCAGCAGACAACAAGGTCGATCATCTTAAGAAGATTGTCGAAGACTCCGCCAAACAAATGGATGAAGAAGAACCAGTTCGAAGCGAACCTCCTCAGAGCAATACTTCAGTTAAGGGGGAGAAACACTTCTCTTCAGAGCGACAGGATTCACATATCCAAGGGGAGAGTCCATCATTTTCAATCGATGATAATACTCATGACCAACGGGAAACTCCAATCTTTCAAGGAACCGAAAGCCCTCCCAGACCCGAAAGTCCTGTAGCAACCGAAAGTCCAAAATCAACCGAAAGCCCTGCCAGACCCGAAAGTCCAGTAGCAACCAAAAGTCCGGAATCGCCTAGAAGCCCAGTAGCAGAAGAATTTTTTGGTTCACCTCCAAATGATTCGTCATCTATCAAGGGGGAGAATGCCACTTTGCTTTATGATGATGATATTTTATCTGAGTTGGAAGAAGAGGTAAATGCTGAATTAGATCCCACTTATGATCCAAATTATCCTCCTCTCATCAAATGGACCAAAGATCACCCTGTGTCTATAATCATGGGTGATGCATCTGAAAAGGTTCTGACTCGATCACAACTGAAGGCGAAGCAAACTGCTTTATTCTCGAATGTAGAATTATGTATGTTTAACTCTTTTGTTTCAAAAATAGAGCCTAAAACCGTCAATACTGCTCTTGATCACTCTGATTGGGTTCAAGCAATGCAAGATGAACTCAATGAGTTCGAAAGAAATAAGGTGTGGAGACTTATTCCAACACCAAAAGATGCCTCGGTTGTTGGTCTCAAATGGGTGTTCAGAAACAAAATGGACAAGGAGGGTAATGTAATCAGGAACAAGGCACGGTTAGTAGTGAAGGGATACTTCCAGGAAGAAGGAATAGATTACGAAGAGACATTCGCTCTGGTTGCAAGGCTGGAGTCTGTTCGCATATTTCTTGCCTATGTTGCACACAAGAACTTTGAAGTCTACCAAATGGACGTGAAGTGTGCCTTTCTGAATGGGGATCTTGAAGAAACCGTGTACGTGGAGCAACCTCCTGGTTTTGTAAACGAAAAGCATCCTAATCACTGCTATATCTTGGATAAAGCAGTTTATGGTCTGAAACAAGCTCCTAGGGCATGGTATGAAACTTTAACTAAATTTTTAAAGATGTCTAAATTCAAACAAGGTTCGGTTGACCCAACCTTCTTTCGTAAAAAGGAAGGTAACCACCTTATGATCGTTCAAATCTATGTCGATGATATCATCTTCGGCTCAACGAATCCTAGCCTAACAGCTGAATTCAAAAAGCTGATGGAGACTAAATTTGAAATGAGCTCAATGGGTCCGATTAACTTTTTCCTTGGTTTAAACATTAGACAGGGACCAGAAGGCATCTTTATCAACCAGGAAGCATACACAAAGACTCTTCTTGCTAAATTTGGCATGTTGGGAGAATCAAAAGTCAAAGTCCCTATGGCGTTCGGCACCAAGCTCACACCTTCTTTAGAAAAACCGGCAGTCGACATCACTTTATATCGACAAATGATTGGTTCCTTGATGTATCTTACAGCGAGCAGGCCCGATATAATGTTTTCAGTATGCTATTGTGCCAGGTTTCAAGCAAACCCTCGTGAACCACGCATGCTAGCTGTAAAGAATATATTCAAGTATTTGAAGCGAACCACGTCTCTCGGTCTCTGGTATCCCTCACACTCAGGTTTCTTCGTTCAAGCCTACTCAGATGCAGACTTAGGAGGATGTGTTCTAGATCAAAAAAGCACCACAGGAGGCTGCCAATTCCTAGACGGGAAGTTGGTTAGCTGGCAATCAAAGAAACAAACATGTGTTTCTCTATCTACAGCCGAAGCGGAGTACATTGCAGCTGCCTCCTGTACATCTCAAGTGATTTGGATCCAAAGCCAGCTCCGTGATTATGGAATCAATATGAAAAAGATCCCACTATATTGCGATTCAGAAAGTGCAATTAGGATATGTCATAACCCAGTGCAACACTCCAAGACCAAGCATATAACACTGAGGTATCACTTTATTAAGGATCATGTGGAAGATGGAAACTTCGAAATTCACTTTGTTCGAACCACTGATCAACTAGCCGATATCTTCACCAAAGCCCTACCTGAAGCTAGTTTCAATAAAATCCTTCAAAGTCTAGGCATGATGGAATCGGATTCAGTTCCAAAAACACCAACTTAAAACTAAAAGTTAGAAGCGAAATGAACCGAACGCTCGGTCTATTTCGGGTTCGGTTCACATGGGAACCGAAATGAACCGAACGCTCGTTCTATTTCGGGTTCGGTCCCATTGCACTTGTTTTCTCTCAATCTCAAAAAGGTATTATCTATTGTTGTATATTTATGTATAGTTGTTTTCCAAAAATCCAAAAAATATATTTTTTTAACCGAAATGAACCGAGCGTTCGGTCCATTTCGGGTTCGGTTCAAATTTTTTTTCTTCCTTTTGGTTTGGTTTTTCTCTTTACAAAAATATCAAATCTCCAAAAATATTTTCTTTCTTTAGTTTCTATTTTTGTTTATCCTTCCTGGACTATCAATGGGGCAGGTACCATTCTCACACTTTATACTAGTTAAGCGTCCCTAGAAGCATGCTGCTGTATGTGTCCAAAGCCTCATCCGATTCTGAATAATAGCCTTACTGACTTGGTATATACAAACCTTGTCTTCCCAATTAGGCTTTTCTATTTATTCTAATAATGAGCTACCTTACTCTCTTCTCACATGAGATAAGAGTTTTCTGCTTTGTCACTATTTTTTTTTCAGCAAAGGTACTTTGGTTTCTTTTCACCACCTCAAATATTTTTCTCCATCATATTTCGATCCCATATAGTAACCCTTGATACTCTCAGAAATACCACTGAGGTTTATGGTTACACAATCTTTGTGTTTATGATCTTAACCTCGTATCACTACGTGCTAAGTGAAACCCTAAATTCAATACCTACCATGAATTGACGGTAAACCATTACATTTGTAGTTATATCATGAAATCTCTTTCTTTTGTGTGATTCTTATGAAATTGTTACTCACCATGCATTTCTTCCCATAGAATCCAGTTTTAATATTTTGAGATTTCACAAACAAACATTTCCAACAAGTCACCACAAATACATCCCAACCTACTTGTTCAACAGACCACATCAGTCTCACAAGTACTTCGTTTGGTTTCGGTCTTATGTCAAGGTCCGGGATTCAAAACTGAAGTGAAAGCCACCCTTTTAAGCCTTATCAAAAGATGCCTTTCAACACTTCTTAACAAGTGTTTGATCGTAATTCAACGGGAATCCATACAGACACTTTAAAGTCTCTCTTGACTTTAAAGGAAGAGATTCGTGCCCGGGATCCACTGTTTTATGTCTACATTGACATCACATATTCCCTCATAGATATTGTTTTCTCTCTTTATCTTTTGACACTCTATGCACGAAAATCTTTTGATTTTCCAAAAGTCTAGTTCGGTTTGATACATGCTATTTACTCTTGTATAGCTTTGGGTCTCAAAGAAATTCTTAATCAAAGACTGACGTGGCTCTTCTAATATCTTTGATTCTATCTCATGATGACAGATATGTTAAAAGATATGATGATGACTCAGCTGGAAGGTCAACAGTTCAAAAGGTGATATGATGAAAATGTGCGTTTGACGGCACAGTATTTCTCTCTCATGCGTAATCATCGGGGTTGCTAACAGTCACAAATCAATCAATTCCGGAAACGTTTCACATTTCAAGAGGATTTGGGGGGCTGATTCTTCTCTCTCCTCTACCCGGTATAAAGGGATCATTCCAAAATCCTTTACCACTTTACAGCAATCCAAAATCAAAGAGCAATCTAAGGCGATTTATCCTTTACTGTTCATCTTCTTCAACCCAGTTTTCAACAATGGCGGATTCTTCGTCTGTTCATGAAACTTCTTCTCGCACCCACATTCTCCCTATTCGACCTCAACAAAGCCTGGTGATTGACCTCAACCCTCTTGTCTACGATCATTACATGTATCCCATCGTGGAGTGTCTCAAATACTCTCCACTGGTTCTCGCCTTGTCGAAGGTGGAAATCGTACCCATGGAGTGTCTTTCCCAGGTATTCTCCACTGCTCATTATGACAAATCAGTGGATAGAATCTACTTCGACATTCTTTCCAACAAGACCTCCATATCCAAGCAACGTTTTTGCTGGCTTCTAGGGTTTGAACCTGATGAATCAAGGGTTAACCCTGACTCAATCTCTGTGGGACAGTTATTCTCAATGTTCTACGACATGGGCTACACAGAAATTCTCTCTACAGTAACGAAGTTTAAAAAGTCGTGTCTTCCTCCTCAATGGAACGGCTTCTTCACCCTTCTATTCAAGGGATTATCTGAGAGAAGTGTTGGTTCTGATGGGGCTAGTAAATTGTTCATGACCATTCTCTACGGGTTGTACAATGGGATCAACCTAGATTATGGCTCGGCTCTCTGGTAACAGCTTATTCAAAGCCTTGCCTCCTCATCTCGTCATACTGAAGTATCCTATGCCAGATTTTGGACGCTCATCACCAAATGGGCAATGGACAAGCTTCATGTTCCAATTGTAGCTGATTCCCCCCTCTCCTCGATCAGTGTCTTCCACACCACCAAGATAATTGTCACTGATCCCACCAAGTTCTCTTTCATTGGATCCATTCCGGAGTCTATGTACGCCGGTGTGTCAAAGGCGAGTATTATCATGAAGACCTACAAGGGATTCCGTCCTTCGGGTCCAAGGGAGCTGACTGCAGAGATGGTTCAATCCATCAATGACGCAGATAAACCACCTGCCAGGGGAAAGAAACCAGATAAAGGGAAACTTAAAAAGAATAAAATTAAAAAAAAAAAAAGAAAAAAGACAGCTCAAAGGGAAATGATCATCCATCGATGCAGGCAAAACTCTGACAGTGACAAGAAATACTTCAACGATATGATCCAGTGGTATATTTGGTTCAGGGTAACTCTTCTCACCATCATTCCTTGCTTATTCAAGGTTACAAAGAAGGCTGATGCAGCTGGGTCTAGTAAGCCGGTGTAGAGTCTCGCCCCATTTGACACAAAGGGGGAGATTGTTGGGTGTATGGTGTTGCGTCTTGGGCTCGGCTCTTAGCCCTGTTTTGTATCCGGATTGGGCCTGTCCATCCGTGATTTATTTGTTAGGGTTTAAGTATATATAGGTGCTTGCATGCATCTTAGTACGTAAGATTCAGGAGTAGATTTGATATCGTTTTATTGTTATCGATTGTAAACCCTAAAGCCTCTACAGCGGAAGTTCTTTGTCGAGCTCTGCTGAGGCTTGAATCATTTGAATCATTAAGCATACTGTTGATTCCATCTCTTGTTTATTACTTTGTTTGAATCGTTTTGCCAAACCTGTGTAAGATCTAAACGATCTAAGAGATTCATATCTCACCAGAAATGAATCAATTTAGGTATTTTGGTTTAGATTGGATTTCATTTTAAAATATTGGTTAACTACTCAGTGCAATGGACTTTTATTCTTTATTCACCAATTCCTGGATTGACTAGTTTCCGAGTTTAGACAACTAATGCTGTGATTTTTGAGACTTTTAATTGCAGCGATCAAGTGAACTAATTATCCTAAAAATTAGTGTTCAGTTCATATTATGAGAGACTTGAATTATTAGCATCAAAGATCATGAAGTTACTACACATGAATGGTCATCATATGTATTCTTACACATTAAAATTACAAACTTTACTATTTCACTCTAGGTTTTGATCGAACACTGGTCATACAACTTTATATTTCATAAAATCATATGATTCACACACATCAATCTAGATTTCTCATCTAAACCTAACAAAACTCAACAATAAACAGAAAAAATTGAAACTTTAACACATAAGGATCTTTTATCAAGCAAACATAATAAATTAAATAAGAATAAATAATCTAAATAGCAAATGAATCCATATTCTCATTGATTCATCTAGTATAACACAAAGTAATAGGGTTTTAAACCCCTAAATCAGAAAGTAAACCACATATAGAATCACAAGGAATGCTAATCATGGTCAGAATAGCAAACTGAATTATGCATGTCATGAATCAACTCTCGAATCCTCCAGTTGTTTGATCTATATCAGCTTAACGGTCTTCCGGTCACCTTCTAAAACCTCAAAAAGGCAGCTTTGGATTTTCTTGTCACCCAAGTCGAAGTGGAATGAAAGATATATCACTAGGGATAACTTTCGACTTAATTTATACTTTTCAGCATCACCATGGCATGGAAAAGGACTTGCTACATCGTGGAAATTGGAATCCTTAACGTATATAAATTTGTAGACCAACACGGTCTTTTTCCATGATTATTTGATCCACCATGTCGTGGAAACTGGCATTTCCACGGTATGAGTATTGGAATCTGAATTTGACACGAACACAAAAGTTGTCAAAAAAAATTTC
Organism: Lactuca sativa; assembly: GCF_002870075.4. Classification (NCBI taxonomy): domain Eukaryota; kingdom Viridiplantae; phylum Streptophyta; class Magnoliopsida; order Asterales; family Asteraceae; genus Lactuca; species Lactuca sativa. The sequence continues at coordinate 96,430,827 of NC_056631.2, forward strand.
AAGTTTTTAGTACATTTTTAATCTCCTTAAACAAAGTTACGAATCATTAGATATGGCCATAATACCAAAGGAGGTTAATCTATTTAATAACACCTTTTGCTTCTTTTTCATCTTTGTTCTCCTCCTTTTGCACCTCAACGCCGATTTTAACTGTAATTGAACATTTCAAAGCATATTAATTATTATATATCTTAAAATATAACATTTTAATTAAATATATTAAGATAATGGCCTATAATATATAGTTAAATAAGGCCATATCAGTCGGCTTTTAAGTGGCATTCATTACTCGCCACCATCACTGCCTTCTTGCATTTGAAGCGGAGTTACCAAAAGGGTTTTATAGGAAAACTGTACAAAGTTACTAGTATTAACTTAATAAGTAATAAAACAAAATCTTGTTTTATAATAATGTGAATCTTATGCTTCCCATGGAAATTACGCCTTGTGGTATAGTCTTTTTTATGTAAGTGTGTGTGGTTTACCATGTCGTCAAGGGAAGACTATAGTCAAATAAAGGTATATGTTGAGCGCGATTCTCAAGCGTTACTTGATCTGAATCTCATTGTAACTTGGCATGGTCGATTCACCATTTGGATTCTTGGTCCTTGACTAATCCAGTCATGATTTCTAAATGAGTATTAGAAGATTTTTAGAATGATATTCACATAAGTCAATAAATCTCGTTTCTAGGAATCTCATAGAGATTGAGATCGATAATAGTTTGTCAGCCTAAATAACTTCATTTTGTAATTTTCGGCTAATAAACTTTACATTGTGAAGCCAAATATGGATCCTATCCTTTTAATTAATACTTTGATATTGGGTAATTATAACAAAAAGATTTATTGATCAAACTAATTTTGTTACTCTTTTTCTTAAATAGTTGTCTTCTGGTTCGGGTACTACTCTTCCTCCTACATCAACTACTTCATCAAACCTTCTACTACTCTCATTCCTTTCACGAGATAAGCTTACTGGTCCTAACAACCTTGATTGGATTCATAACCTGAGGATCACTTTGAGGTACGAAAATAAGGAATATGTGTCGGATGACTATCTTGAGGCGGACCTTCCTAATGATGCTACTGAAGAAGAAGCAACCAAACATGAATATCATTGTTGTCACTCTATCGAGGCCTCATTTTTTATGTTGGTGACCATGTATTCTGAACTCCAAAAGAGCTATGAGAAACTTGGGGGTAGCAAATGAATGAGCAACTCAAGGACATGTTCCAAGAACAAGCTCGAACTGAGAGATTCGAGGTAATGCCATCAATTCTAGGTTGCAAGCAACAATAGGGTGGTTCTGTAAGTAGCTATGTTCTAAAGTTGAAAGGGTACTTTCATAGAATTGAACATCTTATCTACACATTCACTCAAGATTTGTCTATTGATGTAATTCTTAACTCTTTGATTAGTGCATACAAGTAATTCACTATAAACTACTATATGAATGGTTTGGAGAAGAGTATCATGGAGCTACATAAGATGCTCAAGAATAATGAGGAAAGGATTGTTCCACCTTGGAACACAAGTTTAACCACTCTTGGGAATCACCAAGCTCCAATCAGATGGAATCTTGGAACCATTTAACCTAGAGTTCAATGGAGATTCTGAATCTTGTTTACTTAGGAAAATAACAAAGTCCCCTTTCATAGGAAACTTAAAGAGTGGGACAGATATTTTGGACATCATCCATTCGGATATGCATGGTCCGTTCAGACACGTCACTAGACATGGTGAAAGATACTTTGTCACATTTACTGATGATTTCAGTAGATGTGGATATGTTTATCTGATTAAACATAAGTTTGAGAAATTTGACATATTAAAGAAACTCTAGAGAGAACTAGAGAACCAGTTGGGCAAGAAAATCAAGATACTTTGTTCTGATAGAGGCGAAGAGTATCTTAGTGATGAATTCTACGATCACCTTAAAATTATGGGATAGTCTCACAATTAGCTCCACCAGGAGCACCATAACACAATCATGTGTCTGAGAGGAGAAATCGAACCTTACAAGACATGGTTCATTCTATGATGACTCGTGCTACACTTCCAGTAAGTTTCTAGAGTTATGCTCTAGAAACTGCCTCTTACATTCTAAACCTTGTACTAACTAAGAAGGTTGACAAGACACGATTCGAAATGTGGAAAGAGACTTGTGTTGGATTAGTATCTAAGCCCATAACTATATTTCGTATGTACTTGACCCAATTGTGCATGGTCCTTTTGGGCTGCCTTCACCAAAGCAACTTGATAGAATAATTTATGGAGAAAGAAGATTAATTATAATTTAATAATATATTATGAGAATAATATATTAAAGGAGAAATCATATTTTTTAATTAATATTAGTCAAAAATTAATAAAGAATTGATTGTGTGACTAAAAGAAATTAATTAAATAAAGGGGACTAAAACTGTCAAATGTATGATAGTTGAATTTGGGCTGGGAAACCCTAAGGAATAAGGGTGGATGAAATCTTAGGAGGCTTGGGCATCCAATTTTGTCCAAAAGGGCCTTATTCCAGAAGGTTCCTTGGACTGCTTAAGGCCTAAGCTATCTGTTGGTTTTGGACTAAAAACCTAGCAGCACAAGTATTTAAGGACCCCTAGGGCAAGGCAAATTGGCTACACTTTATCCTAAGGAACCCTAGAGCCGATTTTGTATCTCTTCCCTCTCTCTCATACTTCATTCTCTGTCTTGTGGTGTTTGTAAGCCATTAGAGGAGTGACATTTGTGACTCTAAGCTCCAAGACAAGAAGATTCAAGCCATTCAAGAAGAGAAAATCATCTAGATCTATTCTTATTTGATAATTTCGACTTACATATGATAGATTAGGGTTCTTGAGCCTTGGGTGAACTGCATGTACAATTAGAGAAACCTAGATCCAAGCATTAGGGTTTGTATGAGCATATAGGATGTTCTTTTGGCACAAACCCATCAGTGGTATCAGAGACTTGATTGGTTTCTATTGTATTGATGCTTTGTGTTTCATTCTTGATTGCAAATTCGATTTTTTTGCCATCTGCCTGACAAACTCGTCGAGTCCCAATGTGGACTCGTCGAGTAGGATGAACTCGGGGAGTCCATATGGTGACTCGACGAGTCTGGCTGTCAGATAGACGGATTTTCGGATTTTTTGCCTATTTTGACTTAGGATAATTGCCATAATTGTTTCAAATTAATAAAATACGAATTTTATTGATTCCTTATGATTATCTTTGTCAAAATAAAAGATTTTTGTCATCTAATTAGATAATCGTTACCTTATTTGATAAATGTTAAATTATTTGGATTATTTGGTCAATTATCTTGCATGAAACTAGATTAGGTCAAAACTACATAATTACCAATTAATTGTTTAATTGCCTTATTTGTGTTTTGATGTAGATAGTTTTTGAAAGGTTTCAAAACTTGCCCTCAAGTTTTGGAATTTAAATTTTTGATTAAAAGTTTAATTTTGAAATATTTAAATTCTAAACCCTAATGTTTTGAAATGTTTCAAAACTTGCCCTCAAGTTTTGGAATTTAAATTTTGATTAAAAGTTTTTTTTTTTGAAATTTTAAATTCTAAAACCCTAGTTTTGAAAGTTCAAATTACACCCTTATGGTTTTATTAAAATAATTAAAAGTATAATTAAAAGAGAATTAATAAGTCCATAATGATATGGTTTATATTTAAAAGTGTAATTTATAAAGTTAAACCACCTAGTATTTTAAAAGTGTAAAATACACCCTTATACTATATATAACATTAAAAGTTTAATATTATATATGTATAACTTAAACTGTTGTCTTACCGTTAGTAGGCCCCATTCACAAAGCCGATCTATAAGAGGGGGGGGGGGGTATAAGGTTATGGCCTATAAAATGGCCGTTTAAGGGGTGTACATTCTCACCCACCGCTTCCTTGATTGGTGGAGGGTCGTTAGCCGAACGGGTACATCGAATAGGTGACTATAACATTGGGGGCACCATGTAAGTTTGCATGCTTATTCACACCCTGTTTTGTGATCCTCGGCATCCCAGTCACAAATCGAGGGGCATATCGAGATTTAAACATGTCATTGAAAAGTTCAATGAATCTCAAAGGATCTAGGAGTTTTCAATACATTTAAAACTTAACCTTCTTTTCATGGTGGAAATTGGTAAATCGTCATTTACCTACCTTCAAATGTTCTGCGAGTTGGATTACGGCATCCCTCTTCCATTTTGTAGGATATTGTGTTGGATCCTAGCCTTAATATCTCATTTGGGTGTGTTATTAAGGACTCAATTAACTAACTTGAATTTCTCCCATTTTGTAGATGTCCGATTCTAACAATGGTCTTCCCGAATCCCATGGAAAAGGTTTTCCTGCTCAAAGTGAAGGTTTGTTCCACAATGAAGGTGAAACATCAATCCCTTCCTCGTGGACTAGCTTGATTTCACTTCCTCCACTCCTCCTATTGTTCTCCCTAACCCAAAAGTTCAAAGGCTTGAAATGTTCAAGCTCACTCAAGCCCTGTTGGCGATGAAACATGAAGATGGAAAACCCGTGTGTGCTCACGTCCTAGGGATGAAATCACACATCGATAGGTTGATAATCTTGGGTGCAACTTTCCCAAAGAAGTTGGTTGTAGACTGGGTTCTTCAATCACTCTTTGAATCATATAATAAGTTCATAAGAGAGTATTATATGATGGATCTTGACGCAACCCTCATTAACCTAACTTACATGCTTATTGCTACTGAATCAGAAATGATTAGGAAAAGTAATGGAGCATATATGTCTGGTAATTCAACCAACCATGCTTCCGTGGTCGCTCCAGAAGAAGCCACCTGTTTCTGCTGCCAAGAGAAGGGGCGTTGGTTACGAAGTTGCCCTGATCACCTGAGGAATCTAAGAGATGGGAGAGTCAAGGAGTATGGATCTACTTCAAGTAAAATCCACTATTTAACTCTATTAAGTTCCTATTCATTGATTCTTAATATATGATGTGATAAGATTACATTTGGATGTTTTTTGCAGGATCAGAGAAAAAGAGAGGAAGCTTAATGGAAGAGCAAGATGTGTCCGATTCTAACAATGGTCTTCCCGAATCCCATGGAAAAGGTTTTCCTGCTCAAAGTGAAAGTTTGTTCCACAATGAAGGTGAAACATCAACAATCCCTTCCTCGTGGACTAGCTTGATTTCACTTCCTCCACTCCTCCTATTCTTCTCCCTAACCCACAAGTTCAAAGGCTTGAAAGGTTCAAGCTCACTCAAGCCATGTCGGCGATGAAACATGAAGATGGAAAATCCGTGTGTGCTCACGTCCTAGGGATGAAATCACACATCGATAGGTTGATAATCTTGGGTGCAACTTTCCCAAAGAAGTTGGTTGTAGACTGGGTTCTTCAATCACTCTCTGAATCATATAATAAGTTCATAAGAGAGTATTATATGATGGATCTTGATGCAACCCTCATTGACCTAACTTACATGCTTATTGCTACTGAATCAGAAATGATTAGGCAAAGTAATGGAGCATATTTGTATAGTAATTCAACCAACCATGCTTCCGTGGTCGCTCCAGAAGAAGCCACATGTTTCTGCTGCCAAGAGAAGGGGTGTTGGTTATGAAGCTGCCCCGATCACCTAAGGAATCTAAGAGATGGGAGAGTCAAGGAGTATGGATCCACTTCAAGTAAAATCCACTATTTAACTCTATTAAGTTCCTATTCATTGACTCTTAATACATGATGTGATAAGGTTACATTTGGATGTTTTTTGCAGGATCAGAAAAAAAAAGAGGAAGCTTAATGGAAGAGCAAGATGAGTCCGATCACGAATAAATGGATTACGATCACATGGATTCGAAGATCAGATTTTGAGCTTAGAGAGTTATGATAGATTTGTTAGGAATATTTGGTTACATAGTTTTTCAGTTGATTTTGCATTGTAAGGACATGTTTTCCGCTGTTTTTATGAATAAAATAAATTTTTTGTTTGTCTTTTATATATATATATATATACTTGCAATGAAATCGTTGTGAAAAATTGATGTTTGTGTATTTCTATAAATGGATGTGATTCTTAGTAATGTTATTTATGGAAGTGTCGAATTTCTCCAAGTAAGGAAAGGTTCCCATCGCCCAAATTTCAATTGGACAGAAGCTTGGAATCATATGATTTGAGTCATGTGATGTATGGAAATCTTAATACTTAGAAAATTTAAGACTAATTCCTTGACAATGAGTCAACTGAAGGACTAGAAGATTGGGTTCACAATGTTGTGCATTAGTTGAGTCCATCATAAATATCAACAAGATTATTCATCATATTTATTAAAAGATTAGTGAATATGATCATGCTTATAGGATTAAGCATGGTTCTGAATCATTGAAAGTTTCAATGTGTGGCAGAACGAATAAGAAGAATCAATTAGGCAGAAAAGATAAAAGTTTCTCCAATCTGGAAAGAAGGGAGAGTACTTTGCTATCATGTTTTATGATCGTCTTGTTGATTATGAAACCATATCACAATTAATCCTCTAAGGACATCTTAGTGCACTAGTATGGCTAAGAAGAGGAATCGAAAATTGTTGAAATGGTTAAATCAAAAGGATGAGTCATACTTCGTTTCGAAATCAAGTCTTGGAATCGTACTTCAAGATTGTGATATTTAATGACACATCTTAAGAAGTTTTAACACACTCATCAAATGTAATGCAGAAAATTGTTTTTCTTTATCTTGCGCGTTTGAAATTGGTAAATTGTGATGTCTTGGATAAGACAAAGACCAACTAATATCAATTGTGTGTAGTGGTTTGTCTTGATAAGAATCTGCACTAACTCTTGAATATCTGTTTGTCAAGAAATGCTTATTGACAAGAGAATATTATATGTCAAGAGGTCAGTGGGAGTCTAAATAATCTTGAAAAGTTTCAAGAACAAATCAAGAGTAAACTTAGTTAAAAACACTAGCACGCGACTTGAGGTTTATAACCTATCGTGTTGACATATTTTTATTTATGTGCCATTCCAGTAAAGCTACTTATGCATATGAGTTCTACGAGTTCTCCATTGATTGCATAAGGGAAAACACCTTGTTCAATGAAAGTACTTTGACTAGCATAGGTGAGCTACTAAATAACTTGGAAGAAATGGTGGGACCCTTGATGGCAAGAAATTAATAATGAACAAGTTCTGTCCATAAGAGTTTGAATTTGCACAAACATTATCTTATGATTATGCTTATGACGAATTTGCATGGATAGGAACACGTACACCATAAAATTTAAGTGTGATAAGGTTTCTCTCCTTCATAAAAATGATTGTGAGGAAACACTTTCACTAAGAGAGATTTTAAGTAGATAGAGATTGTGTAAATTGCATTCTCAAATTCGATTATGATTACGTCATCCCTCTTCATAGTTCGAATTATGAGATTTGGCAAGTATTTTAAACATTTAAGACTTATTGCTATAAGTTCTAAAATGGATTAAACACAAATATGAGCTTTCTAAGGAAAGGTGTATGAGGTTGAGAAGCTTAGATAAAGGCTTATCGAAGCAGGTCGTATTAGAAATATGCACTTTAGAAGTCAATAAGTATTGATTTCTAGAAGTCCAACTGTTTTCTGAATACGTGTCAAAGCTAGTGCGAGCATAAATGTTATGCTGGAATTGATATAATCATCATGTTAGTGGGAGCATGATTATTATTTTAAGTGTTTCAAGTTAGCAATATTAATTATAGAAAACAAAAGGTTTCACTTTGCAAAGTTGCAGGGGTTGAAAAGTTGTTTTGCTATAATTAAGAGAGAGAATGTTATACTTTGTTTCGAAATCTAAAACCTTAGATCGAGAAATTTTAATCAAATTTAGTCAAGGATATATTAGCTGCACTCTCAAAGTTCGATTATGATTACGGCATCCCTCTTCATAGTTCAAATTTTGAGAACACGACAAATAGAAATATTATGGCAATATTATAGCAAGAAACTGGTATAGTATCATGTTTTCACTACGAATCGTATCCCATACGCTTCGGGTATAGGATCGATTGCATATGCTGTAATATTTAACCGTTCTAAAAATTTTCAAATGCCTAGGGCATTTAGAGGGAAAAAGGGAATAGAACCGGATTTGACGAAAATAATTAAACAACTGTCAAGGACAATCTAAGATTCGTCAAGGATTGATCGCTTGCGGACAATTGGAGGTATAGTCATAGATAGACCATATTGACATTATTATGAATAGATAATATTCTATTTAGAATGAGTTCTCAAATGGAAAATATGGAAATGTTTCCATATTTGGAGTTGGATATCAAGAATCAATGTCTAGATTAGAAACTTTTATGCAAGAAGGATGTTCAAAGGAATGTACTTTGAATATGAGACTTCATGACTATGGAATTGTCTTGTAACAATCTCCAATGGAGTACTTTGTAATTTCATTGGCAAAAGTCTTGGTGACTTTGGCGCTGTAATATTACGAAAGGACCGTTGCATAAAATATTAGAATCTAACATATTGTAGTAGTAGCAAGAATTTGTGTTCTTACACTAATTGATTAAGATTAGGAATTGTGAAATGAGCATCATTGGAAATGTGTTCATTTGATTTATTTCACAAAGTAAAGATCATAGGTAAACATAATGTGCATGCATGGTGCATGGGATAACTGTTGTTATAGTTCAAGTAAGAAGTTGATTACCCGAAACAACAAATAATGAGTAATTAATATGGTGATTAAATAAAAGGTGTTTTATTTATACTCAAAAGTTTGGGCCATATAGGATTAGTATTATTCTTGTGTTTCACTTTGCATGTTTTGAGATCCCGAATAATAAGATTATTCAAACCCTCCACAGTCGCTCATACTTTGGAAGTAGGTATGAAAGAAGACTGTCATGAATCCGTCTAAAGATTGACTAAAGCATTTAGACATAGCACAAGTTTGTTGCAGAGTTCATGAGTGTTGCTATAAGATTAGAGTATTGGATTAAACCCACGCTCACTTGGATCGCTTCATGGATTTTATCATGAGTGATTGGTGAGACGATAATATCTTGTATTCTTGAAACTGATATGTATGAGTTGTATTCTACAAGTCGGTTGCACATTGATAATACGTAAACGCACCAGTAACTTGGTGTTATAAAACATATTGTTGTGTGTGATTTGATGAGTAGGTACAAGCGATCATTCGAGTCGAAGTTTATCCATTCCTTTTACCCAAAGTGGGATAAAAGCGATATTTGTGGGCCCATCGACGATTTAGTGATGACACCCTAAGCGCTTGGCCAAGCCAGGACTAAGTTGATGTGTTCAATTGTAGTCTGTTGTCAGTCGTCATAAATCGGAAATCGGGAAACAACACATGAAAAAAAGTATGATTAAAATCCATGTCTCAATTCATACGATATCTAGAATGGAGGAATACATGATCCCTTATCTAAAGGACAACTTGCTGATAAGATCAGAGTTCGACAACGTCTTTGAGAGCTACGATTGTTAATCGGATTCTGAAGTCATACTTGTAAATTTAGTTATTAGACATATCCAAGTGGGAGACTGTTGGATTAGTGTCTAAGCCCATAACTATATTTGGTATGTACTTGACCCGATTGAGCATGGTCCTTTTGTGTTGCCTTCACCAAAGCAACTTGATAGAATAATTTATGGAGAAAGAGGATTAATTATGATTTAGTAATATATTATGAGAATAATATATTAAAGGAGAAATCATATTGTTTAATTAATATTAGTCAAGAATTAATAAAGAATTGATTTTGTGACTAAAAGAAATCAATTAAATAAAGGGGACTAAAACTGTCAAATGTATGATAGTTGAATTTGGGTTGGGAAACCCTAAGGAATAAGGGTAGACGAAATCTTGGAGGCTTGGGCATCCAATTTCGTCCAAAGGGGCCTTATTCCAGAAGGTTACTTGGACTTCTTAAGGCCTAAGCTATCCATTAGGGTTTTGGACTAAAACCCTAGAACCACAAGTATATAAGGACCCCTAGGGCAAGGGAAATCAGCTACACTTGATCCCAAGGAACCCTAGAGCCGATTTTGTATCTCTTCCCTCTCTCTCATGCTTTATTCTCTTGCTTGTGGTGTTTTTAAGCCATTAGAGGAGTGACATTTGTGACTCTAAGCTCCAAGACAAGAAGATTCAAGTCATTCAAGAAGAGGTAATCATCTAGATCTATTCTTATTTGATAATTTCGAATTACATATGATAGATTAGGGTTCTTGAGCCTTGTATGAATTGCATGTACAATTAGAGAAACCTATATCCAAGCATTAGGGTTTGTATGAGCACATAGAATGTTCTTTTGGCTCAAACCCATCAACTTGTTCCTCACTTCAACGAATCAAGGTTTAGGATTGTGAGGCTTTGATTTATCGAGAATTGCTTAATAAACTTGAACCCATATCAGAAAGGCATTACTTAATTATTTATCCCGAAGATTCTTTTGGATGCTTATTCTACAAGCCTACTATAAACAATATTTTTGTTGTTCGTAGGGATGTCTTGCGTGAGATATAGAGTTAGTATCTCAAGAAACTAGCGGGAGCCTAATTGATCTTGATGATATTCAAGAGCCAACTAGTGAAGAACTTGAAAACGACACTAGACCCCAACAAGAGGTAGAACAACCTATTGAGGAATCTAATGTACTTGCACCTCCACCTCGTAGATCTGATAGAGAACGTCATCCACTAGAGTTCTATGGATTCCATATTACTCAAGAGGATAACAACCTGCTAGGAAATAATGAGCCGTGTAGTTATCAGGAAGCCATGGCGAGCCCAGAGGCTGCAAAATAGAAAGAGGCGATGGACAACGAGAATCATTTTATGTATGATAACCAACAATGGAACCTAGTTAATCTTACACCTAGCCTTAATATCATTGGGTGTAGATGGGTCTCTGAGAAGAAGACTGACATGGATGGGAACGTACAGACTAATAAAGCTTGACTGGTTGTGAAAGGTTATACTCAGACTCAAGGAATTATGTAGGGTTACAAAGCACTCCTCGGATGATAGAAATGGCCCCCTTTGATGAATTGTAGGTTAAAAACCCAAGACTTGTCTTTTCCCTATAAATAGTCATGTATTATTCATTATTAGGGTTAAGAGTGAGGCAAAATGTAGCCGCCACGTTGTGAGGTTTCTTATGTAGTGTTAGATTCTTTAGTCTATGCTGAAAGTGTAATTTATTCCTCATATTTGAATAAATCGAGTGATCATTCGACATAATCTTCATATTTGTGTTTGTTCTTATTTTCCGCATCTTGTTCATCAAATCACAATTAGGGTTTTAATCCCAACAAGTGGTATCTGAGCGGGTATTTGAAGATCTATTGATTTTTGAAGTATCGATTCTTGATTTGATGATTTTCTGCACATATAATGAAGATTATTTGTGTTTTGGCATTTTAGAATCAAGCTTTTTGTTCAAACTACTCTTCATGAAGACTTATGGTGTATTTCGCTATTCATCTGGGTATTTTTTTTATTTTATCCATCTCGTATTGTTTATTCATTCTCATAGTTGGATATGCTCATTGTTTAGTCCAAAATCAATTGTTTGCTTCGTGGATCAAGTTCATTCGTTTTGGACCATAGATCTGGTTGTTTACTGTTCATGCGTTTCACTCAATAAGCCCACTTTTTCGTCCACTGTTCATTGTTTAGAAATATATTGGTGTCGATGTCGCAAGTTCTGGATTCACAAATCAAAATTCATTATTCAAATGATGTGTTCTTCTATATAACGATTAAGTGTTCTTGTATTCTGATCGATTCAAAAATAATTTTGTGTTTTCATAGTTTCGATTACAAACTCCTTTAATCAATTTAATCCTCTTGATAATGGAGTTTGTGTTATAGCATATTTCCTGTTTGGATTCATTCTGTAATCAATATTTGTTTGATCGTGTTATTTCTTGTACGATCTTGTGGTTGAATGACCGATTTGTTTCAATCGAGTTGCTTGAGAACCAATTTTCATGAATTTTTGATCGTGTGTGCTTTGACGAACATCAAGAACAGATAACGTTGGTGATGATTATTGATCGTATCAACTTTATCCAATAAGTTTAATCTGTGATAGAAATCGATTTATGGAAGTGGCGATTGGGTGTTTGATTGATTGCAATCTTGAAGTCTGATGATGAACGGATAAACAGTGGTGTATGTTGATTTGAATTGTCAAACAAGAAAATTCAGAATTGAATGTTATGGAGATTGAATCGGACTTGGATCTTAACTGGAATGGTTTTGGTGTTCGTAATCGAGGGGATTTATGTTGTTCATTTACTGTTCATTGTGTTGTTCGCTTCTGCAGGTCAAAACTCATGGTCAAAATTGGTATTGCGATCTCCCTGATGCGAGCAGACTCACTGTGAATGTTTGTTGACTATGTTTCACGAGCGAACATGTGAATGAGTTCGTGTGATTTTGCTTGGAATGAAAGAGGGGAGGAACGAAAGTGAACCTATGATTGGGTTCGTATGTTTGCTCCAGAACGAAACATCAGAAGAGCGAACTTGTGCTCGGACCGAACATGGTTTCGGTTCAATGATCTTGGACCGAACTTGGTTTCGGTTGCTTGTACTCGGAGCGAACCTATTGGAGTCGATGTTTATATGTGCCAATTTCAAGGTTTCACATCTAGTTTGAGTTAGCGTTGAACGATCAACTGGAGTATGATGCAGTGTTCGTTCAATCTCATCTAAATGGGGAAGATGACTGATGATTAGATTTTTGGTCCCTGCAACTTCGGCGAATTGACTCCTTTGGTCCCTATGCGTTTCATGCCTTGGCAGTTTTGGACCAATTCTAGATTTTGTTACAAATAAAGGGGTTTATATGTGCATGATTACAATTTCAGCCCCTGAGTTTCTAGAAAGTGACAATTCAACCCATTTTTTGAAAAAGTTTACAATTTTAAGGGCTGGTGAACAGTTTTGAATTTTTTAACGCATATATTTTTTTGTGAACAGAAAAATAAAGATTTCATCAAGTCTTCGTGGTTCGGAAATTCGTTTTTCGTGATAACGTCAAATTTTCACGACTTTTTCGGATTTTATACTTCATTGTGTATATCATTTTGTCATGGGGGAGTATGATAATTTTTATCCATTCAAGATCATTCTCATGACCATTAGAAGGCTTTATAATCACGTTTTCGATTGTAAATCGGGGGAGAATTTGGTATGGCCATTCGAAATTAGATTTGTGACTTTTCAAAGTTGAAGATTTTTTTATAAAGCTTGTGGTAGAATTATGAAGGTAGCTTTTATAGTGGAAGTTCTTCATCGAGCTCTGTTAAAGCTTTTACAGTGGAAGTTCTTTATCGAGCTCTGCTAAGGACTTGTTATATCTCCGACTTCTAGTATTTTCTCGATCAAGTGGCATTACGAATCTTAAAGTTTGGGTTGTTACATGATATTTTTTGATGGCTTATATCATTAGCTTATTTGAAGATCATTGTGACTTGGAGGGGGAGATCTTCAAAGACAAGAAGTGATTCAGTTTCTTTGTTCTGAAATGGGTTTTCACGGCGGGCTTGGTTTTCATGAAGATTTTTTTTGGGATTACATTCGAAAATGAAGTTTAAAGACATTACTTCAGTGCTTGATTTATATATCCTAGAGCCCGTGTTTGAAGACTATTGAAGAACCAAGATTCATTGGTTGCTTCATCTATTCCTTTTTGCAAGATCTTTTTATTCGTTAAATGCTTGTCTTGGAAGTTAAAGCATTGTCATCCATTCCATACTTTGAGGGGGAGATTGTAGGGTTTCAAAGCACTCCATGGATGATGGCAATGGGCCCTTTTGATGAATTGTAGGTTAAAAGCCCAAGACTTGTCTTTTTCCTATAAATAGTCATGTATTATTCATTATTAGGGTTAAGAGTGAGGGAAAATGTAGCCGCCACGTTGTGAGGTTTCTTATGTAGTGTTAGATTCTTTAGTCTATGCTGAAAGTGTAATTTATTCCTCATGTTTGAATAAATCGAGTGATCATTCGACATAATCTTCATATTTGTGTTTGTTCTTATTTTCCGCATCTTGTTCATCAAATCACAATTAGGGTTTTAATCCAAACAAGTGGTAATTATAGGGTTTCAAAGCACTCCATGGATGATGGCAATGGGACCCTTTGATGAATTGTAGGTTAAAAGCCCAAGACTTGTCTTTTCCCTATAAAGAGTCATGTATCATTCATTATTAGGGTTAAGAGTGAGGCAAAATGTAGCTGCCACGTTGTGAGGTTTCTTATGTAGTGTTAGATTCTTTAGTCTATGCTGAAAGTGTAATTTATTCCTCATGTTTGAATAAATCGAGTGGTCATTCGACATAATCTTCATATTTGTGTTTGTTCTTATTTTCCACATCTTGTTCATCAAATTACAATAGGGTTTTAATCCCAACAAATTGATTATGAGGAAACTTTCTCACCATAAGCTATGATTAAATTTATTAGGATACTACTTTCCATAGCTACATTACATAACTATAAAATATGACACATGGATGTAAAAATTGCTTTCCTGAATGGGAAAGTAAATGAGGATGTTTACATGGCTCAACCAAAAGGTTTTGTACAACCCAAGTCTACTAATATGGTATGCAAACTTGAAAAGTCAATTTATAGACTCAAACAAGCACCTCGCAGGTGGAACATTTATTTCAATGATAAGATCAAGGATTTTGGTTTCTTGAGAAATAAAGATGAGCAATGTGTGTATGTTAGATCTAGTGGGAGGGCAGTTGGTTTCCTTTTCTTATATTTCAATGACAATCTTCTATTAGGAAACGACATCCCAAATATGAATAGTGCAAATAAGCACCAAGGTCATGGTATGCAACGTTAATCAATTTTTTGAAAATCTTAGAATTTAAGCAAGGATCAGTTGGTCCCACATTAATCCGAAAGAAAGTTGTGGATTATCTCATGTTTTTTTAAAATTTATGTAAATGATATAATTTTTTGTTATATTGACCCTGATCTGTCAAAGGAATTTGAGTATTTGATGCGCAGTCGGTTTGAGATGAGCACGATGGGCTGAATAAACTATTTCTTATGGTTGAACATTCACCAAAGCAAAGAATGCATCCTTATAAATAAATAGTCTTACATGAAGAGTTTGCTTCAGAGATGTGGCATGACCAACTGCTTATATACGAAAGTACCAATGACATGTAGCACATGCTTGAGTCCATCTTTGGATCAACCTGATTTTGATCTGGAGACATATCGAAACATGATAGGTTCTTTGTTATATCTAACATCAAGTCCACTTGATATCATGTTTTTTGTGCATAATTATGTCAGATATGAAGCAAACCCAAGAGAAACACATCTTGTTGCTATAAAAAATATCTTTCGATATCTACATCGAACTCCTACACTTTGAATTTGGTATCCTAAGGATACGAGATTTTTCATTTAAGCCTATTCTGATGTTGATTTGGGTGGTTTTGATACAAAAAGAACAACTGGTGGTTGTCTTTATGGAAAACTTGTGATTTAGTATTCGAAGAAGCAAACAAGTGTGTCGATATCTACAACAGAGGCCGAGTATGTTGCAGCTACGTGCACTTTGCAAGTGATATGGATACAAAGTTAATTGCATGAGTATGCAACCAATATGAACAAAATTTCCCATAGTGCAATTTGCATAAGTCATAACCCAATTCAACATTCCAAGACCAAACATATTGTTCTTCGATACAATTTCATCAAAGATCATGTTGAAGATGACAATATTGAAGTTCATTTTGTCAATACCACATATCAACTTCTTGACATTTTTACCAAACCTATTGATGACAAATCATTTCTAAGAATATTAAATGGGTTGGGAATAATGGAAGCATGTTATATACCAAAATCAAGCTAAATCTTATAGTCTTGATACTTATGTTGTTGTTTCTTAATGCGGACTTTGATATACATGCAACTTCGTAACTGTCATTGAATTGTTCAGAAGTTATTCATGTTCAAGGCTTTGCAAAGCTTCACATTAACAATTTATGCTGAAACATTTAGAGATATAAGCTTACAATCGAAGTTTTGGTACCATTCTCATTTTATTCTCAAAATTTTTTTATTTTGATTCTTGTTGAAAAATAAAAAATTATAAAAAAAATTTCATTATTTGTCATTTATTGCAAAATCAAAATTTTCAAAAAGATTTTCTTTATTTTCTTATTTTGTTAAGAAAATCAAAAATACCAAAAAGGTTTAGTTATTTTTATCTTTTATTGCATAAATGAAAAATCTCAAAAATAATTTTTGTTGTTGTGTGGAGTTTTTATTCCAAGTCTGAAACTATTGAATTGACAAAAATCACAACCATGATTTTTGTTTAAACCTTGACATTGTGAGTCAGAATCGACTCGGAATTATGGTTATTTAAAAATTGTCTTTATGATCATACTTATTGGTGCCATAAGTTTGTGAAAGACTTGTTTTCCATCTTCTTATCTCACAGTTCTTTCACTTCGCACACACTTAGACACATTACCCATTAGATCTCTAGTAAAAACCAACTAGAATCGTTGTGTGCCAAAACTCTATGTCTATGATCTTGAAATCATTATCACCATGATGAAAGTGAAACCCACAAAGCAATACACTTTAAGGAATTGATGATGAACAATTTTTTGTTCTAGATTTTTACAAAGGAATTAATGGATGAAACTTTAATGTATCAATATACCATTCATATGATGTTCAAAATCTCAATTTTATTCTTTTGCGTGATCTTAGTGAAATTGACCAATACCAAGTCATTTCAACCCAAAAATATCCCACTTTTTTCTTTCCATGAAATGAGATTTCCGTTTGAACATTTTTCCTTACCTTTTGTCACTTACTTGATGTTGATTAAGCTGATCACTCAAGGATTTTCTTACATTATTTCGCTCTTATGTTAAGTTACGAACATGTTTGAAAATAAAGTGTACCTTTGATACTGAGTAAAAGAGACCCTTCGATACTTCTCTATAATTATTATTCATGGGAAAACATAGAAGAACTTCGATATCTCTCTGTTGAAGGAAGATAATCTTTGCCCGGAATCTTATTGCCTTTATATCAAAGTATCTTTGATATCACAACTAATAAAAATATTTCTTATATTTAATTATGCCTTTTTCTTTTGATACACTTTTGCACTGGAATCCTCGGGGTTTTGGTTACTATAAACATGGACCAAGATTCCGCAAAGTCTGGTTTATGATTTCATTTACTCTACCTGTAAGTGAATGAGACCCAACCTAAGTAATGGTTACTATCGAATCTTGTTACACGTTTGATACTCAAACATTGAAGTTTGATATTTGAGGAACATGTGAAGTGACTGTTGTGCAGTATGTGGTAGACTACTATTGCTTTCTCTTTGATCAAGGAAAACACTCATGACTTTTACACGTGGCGGATGAAGACGATGTCTATTCAGTTTTTCACTTTACACGTGGAGGCTTATTATTGGTGAATGGTTCAAATACAAATTTGATGCCATTTATAAAAGGGGAATAGACTATTCCTATTCAATTTTCTCATCTCCCTTTTTCTCTCAAGAACACTAACCCTAACTTGTTCTGTTTTCTACAAAAGTCTTTGATTAATTAATCATCATGTCTCACGTCGATCAGTTCAATACAATTGATGAAGCAAGTTCGGTTCCTCAAATGAAGATCTAGTCTAATAATGTCTAGTTTAATCTCGATCTTCTGCCTATCCTGGAAAATTGAAGATGCTTGTTCAATGTTTGAACGGTCCTATTCTTCATCATGCTTTAACTACCTCCTTTTCCATAGGGTATCCTTGACAAGTTCCACTACTATTTACAAAAAGGATTATGAACTCATTATGTTTCAGATGGAAACTAAAGGCAAAAAGAATCTCACGAAGAAGCAATTTACTCAAATCTTTAAGCTAGAGTCTAATGGTCCATTTGAAACTCTGGCACCTAATCAAGTCTTTGCTATGTTGAATGAAATAGGGTATTATCCTTCTATTACTCTTATTGGTGGTTTTCGAAAGTCCAATTTACCTTCAATGTGGTGTTTCTTCTTTTGCATGTTTATTTGATGTCTAATTGGAAGAAATTATGGACGAGATAGGGCAAAACACCAGCTCATATTCCCTTTTTAGCAGGACTGTATTATCATATGAAGGTGGATTATGCTTCGTTGTTATGGGAAGAATTCAATGTGTATGTTAGTCATGAAAAGAAAGCTATTGAGATAGCAAGTGTGAGATTTTGGAGTTGTGCTTATTGAAGCTTATCAACAAGAAGGAATTCAAGTTCCAAAAGGAGAGGAAGTTGTATTTTCTCATCTCCAAATTCCTAAAAGTTTGGTTGATGATCCTGAAGCTTTTCCTATTATTGGAAGAATAGCGGAGGATGTGCTAGAGTTAGTTCCACTATCGAATCTTGTTTTGATTCGATATCATGAAATGCTTGTTGATGTTCCCATGGTGACAACACCTAAGAAGACAAAGTCTAAATCAAATGGAGGTTTTCTGATTATAGAACGTTCATGTGATAAGACACGATAGAAGAAATGAAAGGCTACTGGTGTGTTAAATATGATGGCTAGTAAGAAGCAAGTCACTAAGCCAATGAAGAAGAAGAAGAAGACAATTGAAGTTACTGTTCTCGGTACTCCTGATGATGATGAAAATACTTGCACAGAAGATTTGGATTTGTCGAAGGGACAATATTCGTAATCTCATCGCGATGCAAATGCAGATGATGTAAATCATTTAATCCATGATGCATTTCATCATGATACACCACCTGTTTCACCACGAAAGATTGCTACTATTGAATCTAATACATAGGAGATAGGCAATTTGGATGTTACTGTGAACACATCTAATATGGACACAAACATCACAATCGATGAAACACCTTTGCAATCTTTTCTGAAATCAACAACCACTATCATACCACGGGATTTTCCTACTACCAAGTCCATTCCATAGATGGGTAGAACTTCAGACATCCCTAAGAACACATCTCATGTGGACTCAAATGTCAATATGGGTGAGAAATCTACAATCGATTCTTCAAATGTTATTCCACCATCAAATTCACCATTCAAAGTCTCATTACATAAATACACCTCTGATTCTCCAACATATGTTAGTATTCTTACACAACCGATTACCACTTTGTTTTCTTCGCAATCAATTAATCAAGGAAAGGATAGTCCTCAGCCTATGGAAGAATATGAATATGAAGGTTTCGGTATTGGAGAATTGACTTTTTATCCTAAAGAGGAAGACATAGCTAATGAAGCTTTGATGTCAAGGAAGAAATACAAAATCCTTAACTCAAAGATGAATATGATTCTACAGTTAATCAATGATTGTACTGGGAATACTTCTTCGTCAGCCAACAAAGAGGATTTTGTGTATTTATTGAGTTCCCATTAGTCGAAGATTAAAACTTTGGTGCAAGGAGTAGTAATTTAACTCCATGACAAATTGGATAATAATTTGAAGATTGTTTAGTTTGATCTCACTAATGTTCGTAATGTTGCATAGGAACGACATGAGATCATTACAAAGAATTTATCTGAGCTTAAGAAGTTTGTTGAACTAAATATCAAGGAAGTTTATGATTTTCTCAATGTAGAAGTCAAAACAATTGATGGATTATTCCTTGGAGTCCAAAATAATGTTGTTGGATTCCACTCGTACTTTGGTGGAAGATGTGCACGCATTTAATGTTGAGTATAAAGAATTGCTTGAAAAGAAAAAAGAGGGTGATGAAAGTTTGTTCAGGGGTTTCGAGAAATCTCTCAATACAATCGAGGAACAAATATGGAAGGTTGCAGCTAGTTCTGGATCTTTGATATCTGATGCACATGTACGGCTAACACCACAACAAAGGGGAGTAGCAGAACATATGAACCAAACACTTGTAGAGTATTCTCAGTGCATGTGATTATCTACAGATTTATCGGAGCAATTTTGGGCAGAAGCAGTCAACATTGCTTGCTATCTGGAAAATAGATCTCCATCAACTATAACTAATTGTAAGACTCCTCAAGAGGTGTGTTATGTGAAACCCTCTGATAAGTATGGTTTATGAATATTTGGATGCCATGTTTACGCTCGTGTGAATGATGTTAAATTGGAGCCGAGGGAAATGAAGTGCATATTTCTAGGATATGCATTTGGAGGTAAAGGTCATCGTTTATGGTGTATATAAGAAGGAAAGACTCCAAAGTTCGTTATTAGCATAGATGTGACCTTTGAATCTACTATGTGTAACCAAAGAGGAGGTGGTACAACTGTTGCGGGGGACGATCAGGGTGTTAGCCAGAAGGTGGAGTTTGAAACAAAATCCCCACACAATTTTGTGATAAACAAGAAATAGCAAGGTGGCATGGAACATCATAGACCTGAGAAATCCATTGAAGAAGTGTTTGATGATGTTGATGTCAGGAAATACAACTTGAAGAAGTGTATGGAGAATGAGCTTTTGATGAATGATTTACGAGTTGAAAAGAAGATAACAAGGATGGAGATTTGGATTTATAGAAGAGCAGGATGGTTATACATTTCTCAATACATAGAGAAAGTCATGCGGTCGTTATATCATGATCAGTCCAAACGTGTAGGTACTTCTTTGGCGGTTTAAGGCAATTGGGTGAAAGCTCATTGGCAAGTGGTCAAGTGGATCTTGTGACACTTGTAAGGAACGCTTTATGTTTCTTTCATGTATGCTGACAATGCACGACATACGTATTTGGTTGGATTGATAGACTAGGACCATGAAAGTGATCTGGTGATAAGTAGATCATTGGCGGTTGGTCTCATTTGGAGTCTTCTTTTGAAGGTAGAGATACTTATCATGATCTATGATATGTTATGTATTCAAAATTATGGTGCCAAGGAGAATCCGGAAGACATGGTGTCAAGGTCGTTTCCCAAAGAGGAGTTTAAGCTTTGCTTGGACTTTTTTGATATTCGCAGGAGGTAAGCCCCTTCGGGGCTTGATGTCATGAATGGAGAGGAAGTTCTTGTTTAAGGTGGAGTTCAGAGGATGCTCAAGTCAATCTGGAGATTGTTAAATGTGACTTGAGAATTTAGAGCATTTGCATGGAGCATTTGAGTTCAATAAAGCACTTGGAACACAATAGAGCACTTGGGATTCATGGAGCATGTGACAAAGGAATAGATCATTTGAGAATGGAATGGATCTCCTGACAAAGGATAGGATATGCCACGAAGTGACCTGATATGCAACCAAGTGACAAGATATGCCACCATGTGACATGATATGCCTTCCATGAGGAGGATCCACCATTATGGAGAAGATGTTCCAACATAGAGTCTAGATGCACCATCCATATGCTTAATGCACCATCTTGATGCAAGGATGCGCCACTTGGTTCCTTAATATGCCAAGGTATCCCTTGATGATCCGTATGCTATAAAGTCCTCTATGATGCTCAAGATTATCCAAGGATGCCATGAAGTTGAAGATGCCCAAGGAATACACCTTGATGCGCCACCATGATGGATGAAGTGCCACTAGTATTCATGATGCACCACATGTGTATCATGATGCACCACTATGGCTCATGATGCTCCATCATGTGTTTTGCTAATGCTCATGGATTTTATGACATGGATGAATGTTCTAGAAGATGTTGCATGATGGATTATGATTGGTTGAAACCTTTCATGGGCCTATGGGCTTGGCCCATTGGGATTTTAGGTATGATCCTTCAAGTATAATTAGGGGAAATGCTAAGTCATGTGTCTTGTCTTTTGTATCCTTGGTGAGTAGGACGAATATTTAATGGTTGTACTTTTAATCTCTGTTTCGGAACTCTGTGAATAAAGAATACTCCCCTCCTACCCGTAGACATAGGTTACCTTGACCGAACCATGTAAATATGGTGTCTTTGGTTGCTTTTAGTTTCATGTGTTATCTGCATTACTTCCTAAAAAGGGTCATCAGCACTTGGCAATTGGCATCAGATTTGATTTGTTCTGAGTCTTGATAAGTATCGTATGTTTTCCCTAACAGAGAGTCTAGGAAAAAAAATTATATGTGCATGGTAAAACAGATAGTCATATTAGAGTGCCTAATAGAGTCTATTTAGAAATGTGCTTACTTTGACACATTCGTATCTGTAAAACTGTTTTATGGTTATTATGTATAGAAGTGACTTAGGAACTGCGAGGCAATTATTGGGACGAGTATGCATTGGTGTGAAAGGTAGTATAGGCTTGTACTACCAGAAGAACAGGATACGTACTTGAATCAGGAAGAGTCACAAGGTTACTAAGGCACTAGTATTTGAGTTTGTTTTGTCTATTATTTGTCATTACGTACGTTATGGTGATAATTAGGAAAATGAATTTTGCTCAAAAACCTAGCATTCATAAAGAATCGATTCCGATTAGTTTTCAAAGTTATTTTATTGATTCAAAAGACCATGTCTTGTGTAGAGACCGACTTAAGTCAAGGATTGGAGAAGGAGATGATCGAAGTGATCAATAAAAGAATTTCATCCATCGTTAGGATTAAGTTGTCTGTAGCTAGAAATATTATCTGCTATGATTAGACTATACCACATTAGAACCTGAAAGAAGGTTTCTTTGATTGTAATGTTTGACTCATGGAGACAAGAGTCTATTTCATTGTACTGTGCAAAAGGAAGGTCATTAGAATATGACCATCCGACTTGTTATTATAGCCAAAAGTAAAGAACTTATCTGAGGAGTCATCCTATGACCCGAATTAAGCAAGAGCAGGAGTCTCCGGTGAAAATCAAGTTAGTAACTTGAAGTGTGGGACTAAAGGTCCAACAGGGAATGAAGATTGAGTACAAGTTTGAGCACTGCTAATAGATATGAAGTCTAAGAGTTTGACATTCATTTGATAAGAGTTGCGGTTGTTGTAGAAAGGATGGCATAGAACCAGGATGTGTCATGAGTTATAATTGACCAAGTAATCAAAGTATGTTTTTCCGGGCATCACGTCGATTGGGATAACATTGTGTGAAAACAACTACTGAAATAAACCCATACTTAGGAAAAGGAGACTTAAGGAATCACTAATCTGATCTATTTTGTTGTTGTATGATTCTGGGACGTAATCATCCTAATGGGAGATAATTGTAACACTCGCAAGTTCGGACTAGACATTAAAATATAAATTTGTAACTAATAGGATAATCATAAATAATTAATAATCCTTCATACGCCATGCGAGTTATATAGATAATATTTATATATTGCGTACATGTTTTATGGGCAAGTATTATGGTCTTACAATATTTTCATAAAACATTATTATTATAAAATCAACGAATTCGTCAAATAAACATATAAAAATAAAAGACTATTTAGGATAAATAGTCTTGATGAAAGTTGTAGTGGCCGTGATGACAATTACATGGATATAAGGAACGCTTAAATCTAACTTCGTATGAAGAAATTATGATTCGTCGAAATTACATGTCCAACCTTATACAGAAAAGCGTGTTGTAAATAAGGAATCGGAGATGTGTTGCTTATTTGCCTAAGTAATCTAAACTAAGTTCTTAGTAATCATAAAAGCGAGAGCGTGCATATAAAGAACGTCTAAATATGACTTCGTATGAGGAAGTTATAAATTTTCAAAGTTTTGACGCAACAATGTGGACACATAAATCGAAATGAAAATCGGTTGACTATAAGCCAAAACAATGTAAACGAGAGTTGAAGATCTCATGAATACAAATTTGTCAATATAGAGACAGTTGAGAACGGAGTTCGTGTGAAATATTTTTGCATGGACTTTAACAGTCTAATCTCTATTAAAAATATGAATTTAAAATAGAGTGAAAATTACAGGTTGAGACCTTAAGGAAAGTTATAGAAATCGTCGAGAAGATTCCAGGGATATAAAGAATGTCGAAAACAGATCTCGTATGCGAAATTTATGTTCGTTCAAAGATTTTAGGAAAATACATGTTGTGATGACGTGGTAGCACCAAAGTGCGCCACCTGGCCAAGTGTGAGTCAGAGTCTTCCACCGACCGAGTAACGTGGCACCACGAGGTTGCGACACATGACGCCACAATAATTTGACATGTGGTCATGTACTAGAAGGTGGGATGTGACAAATAAGAATCGAACATGTAACAAAAGGTTGATGGAACGATGTCGACCATTGGGTGTGGTGTGCCTGTGAAGAGGTGCGCGACACACCTCCCATAAAGGCTATAAATATGGCCAAATTTTGCTCATTCTTCTCACAACTTTCACTTAAATCTCTCTGGAAACCTCCCACCACTTGAGTCCGATTTTTCTGGCTTTAAAGAATTTAGCGAGGCTCTAAGATATCTAGGAGCTCGACGAGAAGGAGATTTCGGGCAGGAGTTCTACATGTGTAATTCCTGACTTTTCGCTGGAAACTCTGCAAGTTAAGCGCTTATTACGATTTAAGTGTAACTTATGTTTAAGTTCATTATCATTATATTTAACCTATAAACAAGATTTATCACTGATTTAATGTCATACTACTGATTGATCTACTTACGACAATGATGTCTAAGCTAGATTTAGTGAGATGTTTAAAGCGGGATTTCAAAACAGTATACTCTGTATACGAAATAGACTTTACCTCTGATATGATATTACCTAGTTATTCCTTATCATCTATAGATCAGTATTCATTGGGAGCATTGATGAATCTCGACTATCGTTATTATAGTCGCGAGAAATATAAGACTGTGACTTAGTGATATTCAAATCTAGGTCTTTTGAAAGGAAAAGCTAAGGTATCAAATGAAGCGCTGCCCAAATCGCAAGTCATCCACTTTTAACAAGTGAGTGCATAGTTATTTTCATCTTACACATAGATACAAAGTATTAGATAACTAAATGCTATATGTGCTTAGTATATGTGTTCTTGATATATGTGTTAAATGCAATAAATGACATGATTTACTTGATTTAATCGTATATGTACTTTACCATATTTATAAAATATTAGTTTGAAAATGGTTGAGAAAGAGATAAAATAATGGTGAGAGACCATGCCAGAGATAAAGTAATGGTGAGAGACCATCCCCAACATTGTACTATTGTGCTACTGAGACTAGTCATCCAATAGAGTATTGATGATGACCATGCACTCTTCTAGACAGTTTAATGGAACACTAGCATACTTGCAATCTGTAGGTATTAATGAATTATACAATCTGGGGGTATGGAGCATGTTTTCATTCGAATAATCTATCCCCCCTCATGGTTGCCTTATTGATATATGTTACTAAGGAATCCTCGAAGTAGTGTTGTCTACTCGTTACTTCCAGCGATCCTTTAGGATAGGTCCCTTAAGATCATCAATTTAGGATCAAAGAGTGAAAATAATGGGAACGGGTAATCGGGTTATTTGTTTGGTGTAAAAGATATACATTTAAGAGATGTAGTTATGTTATTATGTGTTGAAAATTGTATGTGTTGCCTAGGCTCCCAAGCCCGACCTACTCAGTTTCTTTGTATCATAGGTAACGATATGAAGGTACATGAATATTGATGTACGAATCTGCCGAGGGATTTAAGGAGTTTTTAGGCAATTAAATAAATTGTGGTAAGGCCTGTAAAGACTAGTTTATGCTTATGTTTCTGTATCGGTTATGACATCCCAACTTTTAAATATTAATGAAAATCGTTTCTTCAATGCTTTGATATTGATATTATTTCATATTAATAACGTTTTGGGACAAATTACGCACTAATAAAAGAATACGTTGATTTAAATAAGCATAAAGAAAAAGTTTTTATATGGCTGTATAATTAGGGATGTCACAATATTGTTGCTACAGGAGCATGTTAGTGCCCGAAAAGTAGATAAAGTTTTCTCTTGCATGTCTTCATCCGTTATTGTTTCAACACATAATTTTAGTTGAGAGGTAATTTTAAACATGGTTGAATTATACTCACTCACATATTTAAAATCATGTAGTCGAAGGTGTAACCAATCAAAACGAGCTCTAGCAAATACCACTATATTTTTATAATCATACGTGTAATGTCCCAAAAATAATAAGTAAAAATTTTCATTTTTAGACAACCAAAAACCATACAATCATTTGTTTTAAGACAATCAATGTATAAAGTATTCTCAAATATCATAGTAAATTAATAGATAGTGCGGAATAAATCTTCGAGGGATGCAATGCGATCAAGTTGGGCCCTTCATTTTCAAAACAGAAGTATGTAAAACATTTTAAACATAAAATTGTAAGCATAAAGTTTAGTGAGTCCCCTAAAGTACCACATACCATACATAACATTGGGCCCACCCATACGACTAACGGCCCTACCTACATACTAGGCCATACTCAAAACACACGCAAGAGTCGCACAAATAATCTAACATCCTACATAGTATAGTGAGCAAACTCACCTCACACTCAAAACAGATCAACCACAACTCAAACTGACGAGAAGCTGGTGCTACAACCCACCTATCAAAATAATCAAGGTTAACCCTTATTGTATACTCTAAGCTAGCCATTTGACTAAAAGTCAACCACGTTAAAACGTCAACGGTTAAAGTCACCCCAGTCGACCTCCGTGTCGTGGTCACCTATTGGCCATGCCGTGGCAGCTTCATGACAAAATAGTCACGACAACTGAACATAAACAACTTAATGGATTAAGCTTTTACCCCTTTACCTTAAGAGTTCTAAAGCTCAGATATGAACCTCCTCAAGATCTTGATAGATAAAGTTTCCAAAATTTTCCATTAAGACATCCTAATAAGTCAAGATCTCAAATATTAAGCTCTAATTGCATGGACACCAAACTATGTCATGTAAAACCACTTTCCAACCAACACCATGGTCTAAAAGCTAAATAATGCACTCAAAGGCTCTAGAGTTCACTCAAACTGCAAGGACAAAAAGATTGGGACCAAAAAGCTCATAAAATGACCTAAAAAAAATCTAGAGTTGCAATAAGCAATGTTGAGACTTTATACCTCCACGAGGTCTAAAATAAGATGAAGATGTTGGATCTAAGCTGGAACCAAGCTTACAAACCAAAAGATGGACACCTTCTTCCTTCAAGCTTCACAAAGATGGCTTCACACACTGAAAACACACACAAATAGGCTAGGGTTTAGGTGGGCATCGATTTTAGAGGATTGATGCTTCCAAATGAGGCAGCCCTAGGAGTTAGTCCCTTTAAATAGGGTACTAATCCTGTAATCTAGGGTTTTGAACCCCAACCGCCACCACGTCGTGGGCAAGGCCTTGCCACGTCATGGTGGTTCGTGGATGCACTCTTTCTGAACCGGGCTGCCACGTCGTAGTTATTCCATTACCATGATGTGACCAAGCCAACATCCTAAAACTTATATTTAATGAATTAATTTCGTAAGAACCATACATGTTACAACACCTCTCATTGAGATTATTCCAAAGATCAGTTGGATCTTTGACAATGAGGTATTTGACTTTCAATCCTTCATCGAGATGACGACTAAGGAAAATTAGCGCATTAGCCTTATCTTTGTTTGGTACATTATTTAATGCATTTTCAGCTTTTATGGTCTCATGGCATCAAGGTGGATTTCAACATCAAGGATCTATAATAAATAATTCTTTCAATTGATGTCAAGAGACATAAACTCAAGTTTGCTAACGTTTATCATAATGAAAATACTAATCAAAATAGAGACTTCTATCTTAGGAAATTATTAGTTAAGAAATTCCATAAAATAACTTGTGAGCATTATACATGTAAACTTATAATATATATATATATATATATATATATATATATATATATATATATATATATATATATATATATCTGAAAATATAACGATAAGAAACTTGAGCTCTATTATAGAGTTGTACGAATATATATATATATATATATATATATATATATATATATATATATATATATATATATATATATATATATATATATATATATATATATATATAACGATAAGAAGTTTGAGCTCTATTATAGAGTTGTACGAATAAAATATTATCAAATATGAAGCTAAGTTAAAGAACAAGGTAATAAATAAAAAATAAGATTTTAAAAAATTTTATTTCATTTATTGGTAAAAACAAACAACCTTTATAATACATATTAATCATTGTTTATACTTAAAAATAAAATAAAATGTAAGCTATATTTATAAGGATACATTGTTACATCCTTAAAATTTATAATAATATTTATAATAATGTTCACTAATGATAAGGAAATATGAAAAAATATTGAAAATTTAATGGTTATCCACTAAATAATATTCTAATAACATATTTCAGATTTTTGTCTTCATCCTCTAAATTTGAAAATTACAAAACTAGAAAATAAATATACCAAAAAAGGTACAATTTATGGAATCTTAATAAAGCAAAAGCTAAAAAGATAACAAAGATTATGGCGTTTAGTCAACCACTGGGGTCACGGTTGTTGCCCTAAAACGCGCTTTGGCCAACTTTTGCTGCTACTATCCGACAAGCTTCCAAATATTTTCAAATCGTAGTATGATTTGCTCATGATTTTGCTTCCATTTTTCTTTTAATTTCACACCCAAATTTTGTGGGAAACTTCCTCCGTATTACGATTGTCATGTCACCAACAACTTGTCTGCTGGTTTCCACATGAATTCGAGGATTGGTGAGCCCCCCTTCCGTCAATTATATAGCTGTCCTCCTCTATACTTTCCCAATTTGTAATTCTGATTTACGATTTATGATTTTGATGCGTTAACATCACAGGACCATTGACTCTCTCTTCATCTATTTACCTTTTTCGTATTTTCGCATAATCCTCTGGACTTTCTTGAATTAAGAACGTTTTGTGTGAACGTCTGACCACGAAAAAAAGTACATTGATTGCCATATTTTCAAACAGATAAGTAGCAAGTGGTTGGGGTCTCTGTGGAGTGATCTGAGTTCTTCCTCCTTCCTTCTTCCTTCTTCCGTCAAACAAAATTCGAATTTTGGGTTTCTGGCTATTTATTATCTCCGGTGATGATCAGCTGATGTAGGAACTGGAGGTTGGTTATTGATATTCTTTGATTCTTTTATTGGGTATTGCTTATTTTTACTTAATTGGTCTGATTAAGGTAGTTGCAGTATGGAATTTCGCAAATTTAGATTGCTTATATGGGTCATGTCCACCATGTGTTTGATAAAATGCTCCTTCCAGTTCGACCCTATAGACAACTATCTCCTAGATTGTGGATCACCCACGAACAGCTCCATACGCGATAGGGTTTT
Source organism: Lactuca sativa (assembly GCF_002870075.4). Lineage (NCBI taxonomy): Eukaryota > Viridiplantae > Streptophyta > Magnoliopsida > Asterales > Asteraceae > Lactuca > Lactuca sativa. The sequence goes on from NC_056631.2 coordinate 96,460,128, forward strand.
CTTAGCGGATACTTCCGATTCCGATCACCATTTCCTTTCAAACCCAGAACAAGAATCTGTAAACACATCAAATTCCCAACCCATTTCATCCACCTACGGATCATCACTATACACAACCGCTAGAATCGTCAACAAAACATCAAATTACACCTTCTCCATTAACCAACACGGCCGCCATTTCATCCGCCTCTATTTCTTCCCATTTCCGTTAGACGCCGGAACCTACAACCTAACCACCGCTAGATTCTCCGTCTCCGCCCACGGTTTCACTCTCCTGAAAAATTTCCAACCCGATAATACCCCTGTCGTTAAAGAATTCTCCATAAACATCACTTCCGATGAACTTACTCTCACATTCACCCCTTCCCCCAATTCATTCGCGTTCCTAAATGCCCTAGAAGTCATCTCCCACCCAAACGAACTCATCCCCATAACAGCCCGAGCTGTAGAGCTTCCACATACCCACCCCAATCTGATGACGCAAGCACTACAAACAGTCGCTAGGGTTAACATGGGAAACCAAACAGTCTCCCCTGATAATGACACCTTATGGCGACTATGGAACCCAGATGGAACCTTCATGAAACACAACAATCTTGTTCGATTTGTCTCAAATATAAGCGCTGTAAACTACACAGCAGGAAGTCCAGCTTTCGATATCGCTCCTTTATCTGTCTATGGAACTGCGACTAAACTTGATACCGAATCTGACCCTGGTGCTCTTCTTAACAACACTTGGTCTTTCAATGTCGACCCGGGTTTTTCCTATTTAGTCCGATTTCATTTCTGTGATATAATCGAACGTCCACCTTCAGAACTTATCCTCAACATCTACTTAAACTCCATGTCAGTTGCTAAAGATCTTAAACTTGGTGACCAAATGTCAAACATCTGGGGTGCCCCTTTTTATTTAGATGCTATCACAAAGCTAAACGGGAATGGAATCCTAAATGTAAGTGTAGGGACATCTCTTGCTTTCGGGGCATACCCGGAAAGCATTCTAAACGGGCTTGAAATCTTGAAAATTAGTAATTCCAATGGGAATCTTGTTGAAGGTGGGACAGGGGTAAATTCGTCAAACTCAAATTCAAATTCGAAAATCTTGGTGATTGTTGTTGTCTCTAGTGGCGTGTTGTGTGTTTTGATTCTTTTGTGTTGTGTGTTCTTTGTAATCACAAGAAGAAATAGACGTAAACGAAATGAAGAGTACTTGAGTGCGAATGTTCATAAGACAAATGACGAAAATACCCTTTTCTCAAGGTCGAAAATCGGATACCGATTCCCGCTAGGAGCGGTTCTAGAAGCTACGGATAAGTTTAGCGAGAGTTTAGTAATCGGAATCGGTGGTTTCGGGAAAGTTTACAAAGGAATACTTTCCGATGGAACAATTGTAGCTGTTAAAAGAGGGGCCCCACAATCACTTCAAGGGGTATCCGAATTCCAAACCGAAGTTGAAATGTTATCCCAATTCCGACATCGACATTTGGTATCTTTAATCGGATATTGTGATGAAAAAAACGAGTTAATTATCATATACGAGTATATGGAAAACGGGACTTTAAAAAACCATCTATACGGGTCGGATCTACCCAAATTGAATTGGAAACAACGGTTAGAAATCTCAATCGGGTCGGCCCGTGGGCTCCACTATCTTCACACGAGTTCTCATTTAGCTATAATTCATCGAGACGTGAAATCCGCAAATATTCTACTAGATGAGAATATGATGGCTAAGGTTGCGGACTTTGGGCTATCGAAAACGGGCCCCGCGATTGATCAAACTCATGTGAGCACAGCGGTGAAGGGTAGTTTCGGGTATTTGGATCCGGAGTATATGACACGTCAGCAATTGACTGAAAAATCGGATGTGTATTCGTTCGGGGTCGTGATGTTTGAGATTTTATGTGGGCGACCCGTGATTGACCCGTCTAGGCCTCGGGGAATGGTGAGTTTGGTTGAGTGGGTGAATGAGATGAGAAAACGGGGCGATTTGGAGAAAGTATTTGACCCGTTTCTTGTGGGGAAGATGAAGATGGAGTCTGTGAAGAAGTATGTGGAGATAGGGGAGAAATGTATAGCGGAACAAGGGGTGGATAGGCCGACAATGGGGGATGTACTTTGGAACCTTGAATGTGCGCTTCAGTTGGAGGGTAGTGAAGTAAATTCGCCTAAAGTGGAAAATGATTGTGTTAGTAGTAATGTGTTTAGTGAGGGAAGTGTGGGGGATTTTGCTGGGGTTTCGATGAGTAGGGTTTTTTCAGAAATGGTTAAAGGTGAAGAACGTGAAATGAGGTGAAAAGTAATTTTTTATTGCTTTTGGGTTTGTTGTTTGTTAGGGGGGAATGATGTATATGAATTGATAAATGATAAAAGATTTGTGTATGTGTGTGTGTGTGTTGTATGACACCTAGAAGGTTTTAAATTTGTGATTTTAGGTGTTTGATCACTGATTTTAAGGTGATGATGTGAGTTTGGTGTATTAAAACCTTTGTTGCGAAATTTGCTCAATTGGGTTTTTAAGCATTTGAGACTTACTTGTAAGTTTTAAGCTGTAAGGATAATATACATTATTTTTTATTTATTATGAAAGACACATATGATTAGTTAATAACAACTTATTTGGATTTCTTTACCAACATGCGACCAATAAAATGCTCTAGGGGTCTTCAATTCAACATTAAAATGTACTTTTTACACGGAGAATAACATTAAATAATTAGCAGTATGATAATGTTGTAGTGTCTAGTTTCAAGGGAATATTTTGGTCAAAGGCAATAATTGAAGAGGTGTCGCAAATCACGATATAATTAAAAACTTCAGCATTAAAAAAATAATAATAAAATAAAAATAAGAAAGAAATTTCAACCGATAAAAATATTTTAAAATTTAATAACATGTCTATATAATAAAGATATTTTAAAATTTAATTAAAATGTTTGTATGATAAAAAGTTTCATTTATATTTTACATTTGTTTTTTTTATAGCGTCAAAATCTATCTATATTTTTAGTAAAATTAACTGTTATAAAAGGAATGTAACAAAGTTTTAATATATTACTTATATATACTAGGCAGCGTATAAATACACTAGTTACATATCATATTTTTTAATATCTATTGATAAATAATGTGTGCAAATATTAATATATTTTATTAATTAACTATTTGAATAATCATAGCTTATTAAATATTTCAGCAACCATAATCTTAATATTAAAATTTCAGAAAATAGAAACTCATAGGAAATAATTTTGTCTCAAATAATATAATTTAAACCATAAATCTAAACATAATTTACAATTTTCATAATTAATTTAGAATCACCTTAAGTACAATTTCACGGTGACATTCTCTCCCTCACCATATCGCCCTTTATATCAACAATACCAAAGAAACATAAACATCAAATTTCAGTTCAAGAAAATTATAAATTTTGGATAAAATAAATTAATTCTAGAAAATATAATATAAAACTTAAAAAACAAGATAAAATAGTCATTCCTTATCCTATGATTCATGATCCACCGTTCACAAATATAATAACCGGTTTTGAGCCGTCTATATTTTTTTATAAGTATAAATCCAACATGAAATTATTTTTATATAAATAAATTTTATGATTGAGGTAAATGTAAAAAATGTTTATGTTACCTATGATTGGGTTAATCCTCATAAATTATGCTTATTCAAATTTAGCTTTATTAATGAATAAAAATTGCCTTAAAAACATTACAATTTTGATATATCAAAAAAATCTGACAACAAAATATTAACAACATTGCATAAACACCTAAGGAAAGAAACATTTTAAGAAACCAAAAATTAAAAAGAACATCTAAGTCGCATGTAAAAGTGTATATATATTTGGGAGTCACTAGAAAACATAGGACAAAGAAATTTCTAAAACAATTAGTAATCATTATTAAAAGATATTTGTAAAGTCATTTTAAAATATAAAATTAGTAATCATTATTAAAAGATATTTGTAAAGTCATTTTAAAATATAAAAATATATGAAAGTTTCAAATGCACTTCGAAATATGTTTTTATTATAGGTTGTGTTTGGCACACCACAGCTAGCTTATTTTTCAAGCTTTTTTATGTTGTCGTGTTTGGTAAGTCAAAAAGTAGCTTATAAGCTAGCTTTTTGAAAAACTACTTAGACTAGCTTTCTAGGAGCTTTTTTAAAATTTTCCAAATACACCACTTAATTAATTATAGAAACACATTCTTACATGTCCTTTTATGTAATTTTATATATTTCAGCTAGCTTTTCAGTTAGTTTTACCAAATGTTATTTTTTATCAGCTAGTTTTTCAGCTATCAACTAGCTTTTTATTTAACAGCTAGCTTTTCAGCCATCAGCTAGCTTTTCAGCTAGTCCGCCAAACATAGCTATAATATATAGAGATAGAGTTATTGATAGATAAATAGATAGATTAATAAATATGGTAAAAATAAATAATCAATTGAAAACAACACAAATCAATTAATATTTGGGTTCATCTTTACATATATTAAAAAAAATATAAGTTTTGTTGTATGACTATCTAGTTCAACTCGATGATTCATTACAACATTGTCACTGATCATATATGTGTTTCAAGTGTGTTTAAAAATACATAAGAACCATTATATAGGAAACTGTTGGGTAAACCAAAGGTTATAAAATTTATATACATAAATGCTACTTATAAAAGACTTAAATATAAGCAACCATTAGTGTACAATGAGTTACAACCCCCCCCCCCACCCACCCCAGGCGCTGCATCAAATATTTGTCTCATTAAAAACTTTGTTTGAGAAAACCCTTTGGGACTAAAACTATTGGGATAATAGTGTAACATCTCGAATTTCAACCCAAAACTTTCATTTAAAAGTTAAAGGAAAACTGAATTAATTTAATTCTCAAACAAGTACTCAACTATTTGTTTCAAACATCTTCAAATCAACGTTATAAAATCAAGAGTGAGGAAGATCTTTAAAAAATAAAAGCAAATGCAGTGCAATCACGTCGTGCCCTCTCCTTTACTACAAGAAGTACCTAAAACATTTAAACTTAAAACCGTAAGCATAAAGCTTAGTAAGTTCACCAAGATATTGTTAGATTAGTGTCTAAGTCCATAACTATATTTGGTATGTACTTGACCCGGTTGGGCATGGTCCTTTTGGGTTGCCTTCACCAAAGCAACTTGATTGGATGAATAATAGAGAAAGAGGTTATTATGGTTAATTAATATAATATAAGTATAATATATTAAAAGAGAAATCATATTTATTTAGTTAACATTGGTCAAGAATTAATTTTGTGGTCAAAAGAAGTTAATTGAACTAAGGGGACTGAATTGTAATTATGTGATAGTTGCAAGGTTGGGTAAGTAAACCCTAAAGGATAGGGTGGACAAATTCTAAGGATAAGGCTTTAGGAATTCGCCCAAATGAGGGATTATAGAATTATTTAATGGGCTATTTGGTGGCTAAGTAACCAGATAAGGATAATGACTGAAACCCTAATTCACACACCTATATAAAGACCCTTGGGCATGAGAATTCGGCTACACCTAACCCTAGAAGTCTTGGATCCGATTTTTCCCTCTTTCCTCTCTCTCTCTCTCTCTCTCTCTCTCTTGCTTCATCCAATTGCTTTTGGTGTTTGTGATTCATTAGAGGCACAACATTTGGGGTGCTAAGGTTTTCAAAGCTTCAAGATCTACAATCAACAATCAAGGTATTCATCTAACTTGTTAATTTGATATCCAATTAGTTTTTGTTGTATGCTAGATTAGGGTTTTGCAAGTCTTGGACAATATGCATGTACAAATTAGAAAAACTAGATCCAAGCATTAGAGTTTGCATGAACACCATAGGAATGTTGTTATGCTCAAAAACCCATCAGATACCACATGCCATATATAGTAACGGGCTGTCACACCCCAAAACCGGAACGGCAGAAACGTTCGGGGGTGGAGGACGTCATGTTTAGTATCAAAAGACATGCATCATAGTAATCAAAGTAATGAACAACCATTTCATTATAAAGAAAGTGTTTACAGTGTGTGTGTGTTCACAAAACATAGAATACATAATCAAATAACAAAACAAGACTTGAAGCTATTATGCTCCATCTTCTGAATTCCCAGCGCGAGTACCTGTCTACTAGTCTCCTGAGAATACAAGTTATTTTGAAATAGTTGATCAACAATTAAGTTAGTGAGTTCATAAGATTTTAGTGATGTAAATATGTTGTAGAAAGTTGTAGTAAGTTTGTAAGTTTTGATTAGAAAAGTTCGCATGTTCCTCCAAAAAATCATATATTTCCTACTTTGATGAAAGATATGTAAAAATGACTCTACAATCCTTTCTATGAGTACTAAATGGATACGAGTTATATAAAACTCATAGTAAACAAACAATCGATTGTGTGTATCTGCCCTAATCCCACAACCAAACAAGGAACAGGAAGTAAAGTGGAAAACACACATCCCATTGTTTGTTAGATCATTGTTGTATATAACCTTGGCGTATTCACTTGTTACTCATGGAGTTAATTGTAATAGTTCCTTTATATTTAATGAAAAGATTCTTTAAGAAAACCCTTATTTCTTATAATAAAATAGTAACCACATTGGTTCCTTCTATAATCACTTAGTTTATACTAGCTATATATAATCTAATATCGAATAGATAGTTAATTGTGTGAATCTGCCCTAAGCCCACAACAAAATAAGGAATAGGAAATGAGGCGGAAAGCACACATCTAACTACTGATCAGGTATTAATTATATATAACCATAATGTATAAACTAAGTTATTATAGAGTTAACCACCTAAGGTCCTTTAAGTTTATACCGGTTTAATAAAATGGATTAAACCCTTTATTGGTAGGTTTCTAGTTTTGTATACCAAAAGTTATGATTTGGAAAGTATGTTTTGTACTAGAAAACTATGCATCAAATTAGTGTCCTATGACATGACCCATACCTGGTACCCCTTATGATGACTTAATGTATACGGGACATATATATCACTAAGATCGAATGGATAATAGACTGGGTGAATCCGCTCTAAGCCCACAACCAAACAAGGAACAAGAAATGAAGCGGAAAGCGCACATCCTGTTACCTGTCGGATCCTATTGATATATATCCTTTGATGTATACATTAAGGAATCATAAGGTTAGCATTATGGTCCCTTTCTACTGAATGTACTAGATCCGACTATTCTGTTTATCGTTTGTAAAATTTAAGTTTTCCCTAGTTTATAACTATCTTGACTCGAAAGTAGTTTGCATTGACTTTCAAGTGGTACTGTCACAATATGAAAGTAATGGGAAAATGTAAGTACACAGTTGTCTTTTAAATTGACATTCTGACGTACTAATTACCTTAAAACATGTCTGTTTTATAAAGGTCATAATGTAAAGGCTAGTACATGTACTATACACTCTCCCTGTCAAGAGATTCTGGGAACCAAACGCGACTTCAGCAAACCAGTTGCTAGGCCGTGTAATCCATATTAAAGTTATATTATCATGATCATGTATACCCAATTTAACTATCACCTTTTGTTTAGAACAATGAGTTAGTGATTCATTGGTATAATTAGATCATGTAGTCATTTCGTGCTATAGCCACTTAGTATGTTCGTTATGTTATAGTATCTTAGTATGTTCCTTTTATTATCGTGTATTGTATCTTCCTCCCTGTTTCTCTATATTGTGTGTTCTCTTATGTTATCATATATTGTATCTAGTATGAACTGAACCTCTAAACTATACCTACTATAGTTTACTAACGTTTTACTTGAACTGTTATTTGAAAAGACTCATTTATCTACTAAGTTATGTTTGTACTTTAAAAACGGAGTTTTGTTAAACTATGAAACATAACTTTAAAAGAGTTTTTGAAATGTTTTGATCACTTATAGAAGACATAAGCAATCTTTTGAAAGATGTTTATAACAAACATTTACACAATTATCATTGTGTTCAACTTGTATTCCCCTTTAAAATCATTTAAAACTGTTAAAAGATTCATTATAGGGGTATGAACTCACCTGATGTGGGTGATTCAAACAAATATGCGTGTAAGGATGAGAAGCTCCACGAACGAAGTCCCGAGACTTAATGAGTCCTAAATGACATATAATGGAATATATATTGACTTAAATATAGCGTTTAGAGGCAACCAAATGCAAGGAAACACCTCACGGGACTAGGAAACACTTTGACCAAGTGTTGGAATCACATGTGATTGATCAAAGAAAGGTGGAATGGCACTACCATGAGTTTACGGCCATGGGTTTACGGCCAAGGGAGTTTACGGCTGTAAACTCATGGTCAAACATGCATATGTGTGTGTTTTAAGATCCTAAAACATCCATTAAGGGTTCAAGGTCAAAGGCTTGGACATTAAGAAGGGTTTGTGGCCAAAATGGCACACTTATAGGGGTTTACGGCCAAGGGAGTTTACGGCCGTAAAATCCTTTTGTTCTTGCATTCTTGATGGTTTCAAGGCTCTAATCAGGTGTTTCAACTAGATAACAAGTTAAGGAAAGGAGTACTCACGATATTGAAGCTTGAAAGGGTTGATTTCGGCCAAGAACACTAGTGTGTGTTCTTGGTGAAAGTTGAAGATTTGAAGATCTAGTCAATAAGATGATTTCCATGGATGAAATCATGAGATGATACTAAATTAAGAAGGATTAACAACAAACCAATGGAAGAACACTTACATTTATGAAGATCTAAGTGAGAAAGCTTGATTATACTTGAGAGAGAACTCGATTTCTTGGGGTTGGAATGTTAGAAATGGTTAGAAATGATCAAGAGCCATATATATGGGCTTGAGTTTACAAGGAAAAAAATTTCAGGTTGTCACACGGGCCTAGCCCAACAGTTATGTTTCAATCAAACGAAACCAACCCAATACACATATATTCGGGCCCAACCCAATAAATATATAAATGAGCCTAGCCCCCAACAAACATATAAACCAACATGCAAGAGTCACAAAGACAACAAGCATAACATGACACTGATTGTCCTACAGTATAGTGAGAAGAATCACCTAAATCAATAGTTGATTCCACCATTCGAAGTCTCAAAACATCGGTTACACGAACTGTCTAAGCCAATCAGAGACTCAAACCTCGACCTATAACTTAAAACCTCCAAGTTTGACAAAAAGTTAAACTAGTCCAAAAGTCAACGACCAACGCCCTCCGTATCGTGGCCAAACACTTTGACCACGTCGCAGACACAACATGACAAAATAGTCGTGACTCACATCGCGACCTACAACCACCACATCGCGGTTACATCTAAACAGCTTAATCCTTTAAGCTCTTAACCCTTGATTTCCAAAGCTCAAAAGCTCATATCTGAATCGATTAATTCTTTGCATGGATAAATTTTACAACTTTATCCTTTCCTTGACCCCAAACAAAAAATATCTTAAGCACTAACTTCTCTAAGTGACCAAAATGAACAATAATCAAGCATGGTGTTAACGTGATGCATGAAGCTTTAACTTGCCAACCCAAGAATGGTCCAAAAGACAAATAATTTAGATTAAGCTCTAGAGTTCTTCCAAACTCCAAAGGCGAACATTAAAAAGTACCAAAATCCATCCTAAGTCTAGATCTATGCATTCAAACCCATAAGGCAAGGATCTTTGATACTTACAATGCATAAGAAGGAACTAGATAGATGATCCTTGGCCTGAGAATGAACACCAACACCAACTTTAACACAATAGAGCTTCTTCCTCTTCAAATCAACCCACGATAACCTCAAAAAATTTGTTAAGGGAATAAAGGGGTTAGGTTTTCGTTCTAAGAGGTAAAGGCTGAAAAATTGAGCAAACCCTAATCATCACATCGTTTGCATATGGCACAAGGCCTGAGGCCTAGGGTTTTAAACCCATCCCCTACTATGTCAATGCCAACACCTGACCGCGCCGCCAGTTAATGACGTGGTCGTGCCACGGTTAAAGGTTTTTCCTCCAAACCTTAATCTCAAATTCCATAAGTTTTTAGTTGATCAAACCAGGAAATGGATGTTACAAATACGGTTGAGACTCAATATAAACAATAAATGAATTTACACAGAGTAACAAATGCAAACATAGAAGAAAACAATACCACAAGCAATTTATTTGGTACACACGATATGTCTGATCGGTCACGTCCATGACGAGCACAAGAAATATTTATTGTTAACTTCCTAAAAATCGGCTATATCCTTTACATGCGTCCATTATCTAGAGTTACATTAATGAAAATATTTATAGAGTGGTTAAACTAATTTAATATGGGTTGGAATGACATTTTGGGCCGTAAGTCAACTCTGACAGATCTGGACCCATAGAGTGTGTAAGTCAAACTTGCCCTTCAAGTTAATTCTCACTAAAAGAGGCATATTATGGATTATGGATGTGTCAATTACGACTACACTTGCAATCCACAATTGCTCCAAAATAAGCAATCCTCCTGACTACTCCCAAGTTAATCGGTCTCTAAACTCAAAAATCTCCCACTTGGAGGGTGATGAACAATTTTTTGCCATCAAATAACTGTAACCCCATCTCTATTTATCTTTATTCTTTTCTCTCTCTCTCTCTCTCTCTCTCTCTCTCTCTCTCTCTCTTGGTTCGTGCTTCCACTCTAAGCAACTGGAAGGCCAGTTGAAGCTATAAACAACTTCAACTTTTTGTTATCACCACCTTGGTAAACATACTTCTTGGATTCTTTGTACTAAGGATTTTCTTCATATCCAAGATTCCATCACTTCTCAATTCACGAATAAAGTGATACCTCGTCTGAATATGCTCCTTCCTGTTGTGAAACACTAGATTCTTTCCCAAGTGAACTGCACTATGGTTGTCACAATGCAGTACGTAGTCTTTTTGTTGTATACCAAGTTATGATAGGAAATTCTTTAACTATATAAGCTCATTGGTTGCTTCTGCAAGAGCCATATATTTTACTTCCATGATTGAAAAGTAAACACTCTTTTGTAACCTGGACATCAAACTGATTCCAGTAATCCGATTGTGAAAATATACCATGTTGTGCTTTTACCAGAATCCACACAGCCCCTTCAGATCCACATCAACAAATCCTTCTAAAATTATTCATTTTTTTCTGAAACATAGGACAGCTTTGGAAATAACCTTCAAGTAGAGTAACAACCTCTTGACACCTTCCCACAGCTCTCTCCTTGGAGTTGACATGAATCGGCTCACAAATCCCACTACATGAGCAATATATTTTCTGGTGAATACCATCGCATACATCAAGCTACCAATTGTTGATGTGTATGTAATCCATTTATTCCTTTTCTTCTTCTTCCCTTGGGGATTATTTCTTTGAGAGTCTTAGATGACTACCCAAAATGAGTGCTTATGGGTTTTACATCTGCCATATTGAACTTTTCAAGAATTTTCTTGATGTACTTTTCTTGAGAAAGCGTTAAAGTACCATCAACTTTGTCTTTGGTTATGCTCATGCCCGATATCTACTTAACAACCCATAGATCCTTCATATCGAACTCTTTGTACAAGTTCTTTTTCAATTTGTTGATCTTCTAGATGTTTGCTCCAACAATTAACATTTCATCAATGTTTTGGTCTCAATCGAATAAGAGAATATTAACCAAATTGAATGAGAAGTTGTGATGTTTGTTGGTAAAATGTTTATTGAACTTCGAATAAGATTGTGTAAGTGATTTACAAGGAAAAGCCCTTGATCCTTAATAGGATCTTCGACACAAAACTGTGGAGGTGATAATGATCTCCTGCCTTGTTGGTTTGTATTAATTGAAAGATGAGTTAAAAATGAAATGGTGAATATACGAGTACAAGTATTGCAGTGAGTCTAGGTGTGTGTTGTGTGCAAAATACATGTGTATTTATAGTCTAGTCTAAGTAATAATAAGTCTGATATTCCAGGGATCCTCTCGAATAAAAATGAACACGTTGGTTTGACTTTGTATTGCCGAGTATTTTTCTTGATTTAAGTGCTTCTTTGTTGAGAGTGAGTCTTATGTTGACTAATTTTGCACATGTGAGAAAAAGACTAAAAATATATCCATTAGAAATTTTAGGAAATAATAATAATAATGGCCACGATCCTAAGGTATGTTCAGGATCCTGAAAGTTCTTAAACATTCGGGATTCTGAATAGGGTTGAGGATCTTGGCCCTAACAATTGCCCCCAAATTATACCTGCGAAATATTTAGGTTAATTTCAAATATTTAAAGGTATAACTTTATGTAAATATAGATAAGGTTTCAAATTTTAAACCCTAACGTATAAAATTTATCCGTTAATACTCATGATGACGTGGTCAAATCATCCCTCCCTCTCTCTTATCTGACACTGAGATAAATAGGGGTGATCGGTGTGAGTTTTTCTTTACTTTTTCTTGCTTCCCTTTGATCATCTCTAGCTAACTATGAAAGTAACTACTTACTCATTTCTCTTTTTTTTTCTTCTCCTATCTCGATCATGGGCAAAAAGATGGTTCGATCTTGAACCAACATTACTGCCCCTTCTGACGATGACTTTATCAATCAAAAGCTCCTCACTTATAATGAGACTTGTTCGTTTGATGATGAGGATATTGGGTTCCTGAATTCCAATGAGATTTTTCTTGTAGACATGATTTTTTGGCCTTTTGATGCTTCTATTAAGCCAAATTGCGTTTCTTCCTCTTGGATTTGCTTTCCTGAATACCTGTTTTCTTTGGGTTTAAAGTACCCCTTTCTTTGAATTATTTCTAAGTTTTTCGAAATCAAACCATTTCATATACCCATGTCATGTCTGTCATATGGAGGATCTTATTCCGGATCAATCAGTTGAACCAGTCCAATGATCTAGGTATAGGTGTTGCTGAACTGGCTCATGTTTACGATCTCTCCACCTTCGGAAATTACCGTTTCTTGCTAAAGCTCAAACCTAACAAATCTCTACTCATTTTGAAATCAAAACATAATGACGAAGCTTGTAAAGAGAAATACCTTTTTGTGAGGCATGACACTATTCCCGACGGGGATCTCGTGCCAAAATTTTGGGTCAAAAGGGTAGGATTTACTCTTTAGTTGTAAGGATCTTGAGATTCACTTTCTTATTTTGTTTATTGTGCTGTAGGGTTCAAATATGAAGGGATTGCTCTTGTCGTTGAGGATACTGAAGACAAGGTTGCAAGCATCCTCACTTTATCTGCAGTCGATAGGTCTTCCAAGCTCAAGTACTTCAGACTCCAAGAGGGCTCTTCTACCACTGCTTTAATGGCTACCGGTAAGAATCTTGCCTTCTTTTTATTATCTACCTTATCTTTGGGATCTAGAACTGATGGGGCTCCCTGATACAGGATCCAAAGCTACTCGCTCTAGTGCTTAATTTGGCCTTTATGATTTGGAGGATGACATGTCCAGTAGTTTGATCATTGTTAAGAAGGAAAAAGATGCCTCCTCTCTTCCTACCAAGAGGGCTCACATCGATTTCACTGTCAAGACTCCAAGTTCTCGGAAGAGAAAAACCGTTAAGGCCTCAGACCTGAGCCTGGAAAATCTTGGATTCGAGGAAGCTCTCAGGAAGTTGGTCTCCTTTTTTCAATCTATAAGTGTTTCATGAACTCTAGTTTTTATTCTTTTGATTTTATATCTACTAATGTCATTCTTGTTTCAGGTTTCTGATAATGTCTCTCAATCCACCTTTGACTTGCATGCCAGAGCTAAAAATGTTGAATTACCTTTAAAGGAGCAGGAGAAAGTATGTAAATCCACCAATGAAGATCTTCTATTAAGAGTGGAGCTGTTGAGTAAAGAGAAGGTTGAGAAGGTGGAGAAGCATGCTGTTGAGATGGCATAGGTGATAGCTGAGGTGAAGGTAATGTCATTGTGGATCCTAGAAAGATCCCTGAGTTCATCAATAGTGTCGAGATACAACTTAGGAGTTTTGTTATATGTTTTAGTGATTCTTTGTTGATGAGATACAATGTGGATCCTAGAAAGATCCCTGAGTTCATCAATAGTGTCGAGATCCTAGGCTAGGATCTCATCGTTGTTTTTCTGGTTTTTGAGTTGGTATATTGTTTGTAGGGTTCACCACTTTAGTTGGGATCATAGCTTTTGTTCCAAATACCAAAGAATAGGGAGTTTGACCCATGGCTATTTCTGATGTATTCTTGTCCACCCATAGAACGAAAGGAAGTTCCTCAGCCCACCTGCCTTTCTTTTGGCTAGCCTTTTCTTCAGGTTGTTGCCTATGATTTTTGTTGCAAGATTCTACTTGAACATTGGCTTGAGGATGGACAGGAGTGGATGTTATCATTTTAATTCTCCAACTAGTGCAAAAGTATATAGTCATTTTACTTATGAATTGGGACCCATTATCACATATGATTTCAACTGGGATCCCGAACCTAGTCAATATATTACGTTTAATGAATGAGACTACCTCTTTATCTATTACCTGAACAAAGGCTTCAGCTTCTATCCACTTTGAGAAATAGTCTGTCATGACTAGCATGAAGACCTTTCACCCATGAGCCTTTGGTAATTTGCTAACTATATCCATTCCCCATTTCATGAACGACCAAGAGGAGATGATGGGGTATTGAGGTTATGTCGGTTGATGAAGGATGTTACTACATCTTTGACAAGCATCACACTTTTGTGCATGCAATAAGACATCTTTTTTCATTGTTGGCCAGTAGTATCCTATCCTTAGTATCTTGGAGCATAAGGATCTGCCCCCAGTATGGTTGCCACAATCTCCTCTATGTATGTCTTTCAGATGTTTTGTAGCTTCGTGATCTTCTAAACATCTTAGGTATGGACCTGTCATGGATTTTTTGTATAATTCCCCTTGGATCATCACAAAGCGTGAGAACCTCATCTTGAATGCTTTGTCGCCTTTTTATTTTTTTTAGGATTGTTTCATCTTGAATGTATTCCATAGGGTTTGTATGGGGCGGTTTGGTTCGGTTATTGGTTAAAACCAAACCATAACGATTACAATTGGTTAACGTATTTCGATAATCATTGGGTAGCCGTTAATGTTGGTTTTGGTTAATGGTTTTATTCGGTTAATGGTTATGGTTAATGGTTAATATCGGTTAAAAATAATGGTCCAAGATGACATAAAAATAAGAATACTTTTCTATAAAAATTGAAAAACATAAAGTCCATTGTTATAAAAATGTGATTGTGTGTATATAATTGTATTGATTGAAGATTACTTATCCTATTTAATTCCAAATAATTACCCTTGAAATTTTCAATTCATAATATAACTACATACCATATACTCTATTAAATATTATATTATATTAAAAAATTTATTATTATTATTGGTTCGGTTCAGTTTATAGTGGTTCGTTTTAGATGAAAACCATAACCAAACCATACGTATTCGGTTAATCAAAATAAGAAACCACACCATATCTTAATGGTTCGGTTAAAATGATTCGATTATATTGGTTAATTTCGTTATGGTTTGGTTTTTCGGTTAATATGCTCTCCCCTAGTATTCCATGATTGGTTTGATCAAGGATTTTGGAGGATCCTGATTATTTTGTCTACTAGGATCCTGATGAACGAGTTGAGGGTCATGATCCTGGATTGTTGCGATGTTGGCTGTCTGATCATGGTTGTTGGGATCTTCTGATCTTTTGGAAGGGTCCTCAATGGTTGGGATCATTATATGGATTATTGGAATTCTTGTCTATGGTGGGATTCTAAGGGAAGATCCCAGGGTGGCCAATGCATCTGCTTCGACATTGTCTACCATGTGAACTTGGTTTAGGCTAAAGGCTTCGAATTTAAAGGCTAATTTTTTTTAAGAATTTGAAGATATGATGCTAGCCTTTCACCTTTAAATACATAAGATCCATTAAAATGGTTAGTGATTAATAACGAATCTACAAATATCTGAAGATCCTTGATTTGAAGATCCTTGGCTAGTTACAGTCCCATAATCAATGCTTCATATTCTACTTCGTTGTTGGTTGAGTCGAACTCACAACTAATGGCCTGAGATAGTATGTCCCCCTATGGAGATTTTAGTATGATCCCAAGGCTAGTTCCTCTTTGGTTGGATGCTCTGTTTGTGAAGAGCGTCCATCTTCCCATGTTTTCTTCTTCCAGGAGTTGTCTTGTCTCTATCTCCACTTCGGTTTGTAGATCATCACTAAAGTCAACCACAAAGTCTATTAATGCTTGTGACTTTATTGCGGATCTTGGATCATACTTTAAATCGAATGTGCTGAGCTTTACCAACCATTCAGCCATTCTTCCTGAAATATTTGGCTTTCTCATAACATTCTTAATTGGCTAGTTAGTTTTTACATGTATAGTATTAGTTTCAAAATAGTGTCTTAACTTAGTAGAAGTCGTTAGTAGAGCTAGTATTAACTTTTCGAGATGAGAATACTTGGTTTCAACATCTAGTAGGCTTTTACTTACATAGTAGATAGGATGCTGGTCCCCGTTAAGATCCTTGGCTAGGATTGCACTTATGCTGCTCGAAGATACTGAAAGCTATAGGGGGAGTGGCTCTCCATATAATGGTTTCACTAGTATGGGTGTTGAACTTAAATATTTTTTGAGTTCTTGGAAGGATTTTTCGTGTTCCCCATTCCACTTAAACTTCTTGTTCTTCTTCAGGATGTCATAGAAAGGTTTACACCTCTCTGAGGATCTTGAAATGAACCTGTTAAGAGCCACTACTCTTCCAGTCAGTCTTTGGTTGTCTTTGGGGATCTTAGATCGATTATGGATTTGATATGTTCAGGACTGGCTTCTATCCCTCTCTTAGTGACCATATATCCAAGAAACTTTCCCGCCTTCATCCCAAATTGGCATTTGGAAGGGTTCAACTTCATGTTGTATTCGTCTATGATGTCGAAGGCTCCTTGGATATCCTTGAGGCGATCTTCAACTCTATTGGATTTGACCACAATGTCATCAATATAGACTTCCATGGTATCCCCCAGTTTATCCTTGAACATTCGATTCACTAGCCTCTGGTATGTTGCTCCTGTATTTTTAGGACCAAAAGGCATGGTAATATAGCAATATATACATGTAAGGTTTATGGAGGAAATATCCTCTTGATCAGATGGTTCCATCTGTATTTGTTGGAATCCTGTTGAAGCGTCCATGAAGACCAGTAGCTCATGTCCTGACATAGCATCTATCATCGAGTCTATGTGTGGTAAAGGGAAAGGATCCTTAGGACATGCCTTGTTGAGATCCATGTAATACACACTCTCCCTATTTTCCATTCTTCTTTTAGACCACCACTACGTTGGCTAGCCATCTTGGGAACTTCACTTTTAACCATCCCATGTTTTGAGAAGTTTTTCAACTTCTTCTTGAATGATTTGGTTCCTCTCAGGTGCAAATTTCCTTCTTTTTTGGTGTATAGGCCCGAAAGAAGGATCTATATTGAGTTTATGAGTTATAATTTTCTTATGTATACCTATCATATCCTCATGCTTCCAAGCAAAGGTCTTGCTTCTATCTTTTAGGAACTTTATTAGTTCTTGCTCGATTTGTTCTGGTATTGAGGATCATATGAGGACTTTGGCTTCAGGATTTTCAAGGTTTAGGGGCACTTCCTTTAAATCTTGCTCTATAGTCTCTAGCACACCTCATGCCCCTTGCTTTAATTGCTATGTTTGTCGTGATACTATTGAAGATTTCATCAAGGTCTTGTATAACTCTTTGGATTCTTGCTGATCCCCGACAATCTTCACTGTTCCCCATGGGGTAGGCATCTTGATGCACTGGTGGTATGTTGACTGGACCAATTTCATGTCATGGATCCGTGCTATACCTAATATATCATTATAGGAAGACAAAGCATCAATAACATAAAAACGATGCATCGAGTTTACTCCTTTTTGATGTAGATGGGTAACTTTATTTCTCCAATGGTGTGCTTTGTTTCACCATTGAATTCTATTAGGACAGATGATCTCTTAATTATTTCTAATTTCAGTATGTTCATCCTGGTTAGTGTTGGATTTTGTGTACTATAACACTCTTATGGTGCACATACAACCCTAATAGCTTTGGATCTAAGTTTTCTCTAGTTATACATGCAATAATATTTCCAAAGCATGAAGCCTACAACTAGCATACAATTTTGGTACAAGAATCATAACACTAGTTAGAATAATACCTCTTAATTGTAGCTTGTAGTTTTAGCCTTTCAAGAGCTAAGCACCTCAAGTGTGATGCCTCAAATGGTTCACAAACACCATAAACAAATGAAGAATTTGAGAGAGAGGCTAGACACACTCAAATCGGTTATGATTCTCTTAGAATGCATAGGTGTCAATTTTGGCTAAGGGATAATGTGACATCCCCAATTTCACGGCCAAAAAAGACCGATTTGTTTATGCTTTGTTTTATAAAATTAGAGTAATTCTTTGATTAAAAGTGATGGGTTTTGGTCATAAGAACATCCTATGTGCTCATACAAACCCTAATGCTTGGATCTAGGTTTCTCTATTGTACATGCAAGTTATCCAAGACTATAAACCCTAGATCTAGCATATGATAATCAATATAACATATAAATTAGGGTTTAGATCATACCTTGATTGTTATGTAGCAATAACGATCTTAAATCCTTCTTGTATTGACTTTAGAAAGCTTAGAGTCACAAATGTCACTCCTCTAATGGTTCACACACACCAAGAGCAAGAGGATGAAGAAGAGAAGAGAAGGAGGCTGCCCAAAACATGTGGAAACCCTAGAAGGAAGCTTGTCCACGTTTTTGGGGCATAAGGGCTCTATATATAGTGAGGCTATTAGGGTTATCTAACAAGGAAACCCTAATTTGGATGCTTAAGCCCTAAGCAACCCATGGACTCCTTTCCTTAAAGGCCTTGGACGATTTCTAATGGGTTTCCCCATAGAATTCGTCCACTCCTTAATATAAGGCAATCCATGGCCCAATTGCAATTATCTTATAATTACAATTCCAGTCCCTTAAGTTTAATTAATCTCTTTTAGTTACAAACTTAATTCTTATTAATTCTTGACTAATATTAATTAAACAATATGATTTCTCCTTTAATATATTATTCTCATAATATATTAATAAATCATATTTAATCCTTTCTCTCCATAATTCATCCTATCAAGTTGCTTTGATGAAGGCAACCCAAAAGGACCATGCACCATCAGGTCAAGTACATACCAAAATAGTTATGGACTTAGACACTAATCCAACAAAAAGACTTGCGGAATTTGTTCCCAAAAAAAAATTTGATAAAATTTATCAAAACATTTCTCAAATAGAATGTATTTTCATTAAATAACAAAATCTCGGGATGTCATGTTCCGATACAAACCAAAAGCATAAACAGTACAATACAGACCTTACAACAGTTATTTATAACTATTGGTCTATAATCCAACATCTCTCGTCAAGTCATCCGACTTATACTCTCGTGCCATTACCTGTAATACAAAGAAAATTGATCGGGTCAGGTTTGGAAGCCTGGTGAGCATATAGGCTTTCAACCCACAATGTTATATCATATAAATATATTTATTAGAACTCACAAACTTATACAATTTCACCATACAAAACAACTTTTATCCCACCCCGTCGATCCTCACAATGACACGATCTAATCTCTCATATCAAAATTTACCTCTTTACTTGATCCCTACTCATGGATCTAAAACTACCCTCTTGATCTGATCCGTACTCATGGATCTAAAACTACCCTCTTGATCTGATCCGTACTCCCGGATCTAAAACTAATCTCATGATCTAATGCATACTCCTGGATCTAAAACTGTGCCCAATCCATACTCCCGGACTAGGGACAATTAACTATGTCTTAATCCATACTCCCGAATTAATAACAAGTTTATCTCATTTATTGACAGTATCGTTTTCGAGACCCCTCTCGCAATACGTACCAATATGTTTTTAGAGTACACCGGTGAACATCAAGTTCACAACACCTACAAGTTGCGAGCCTGCTAGTGCTCCACTGGACTGTCTAGAATAGTCCGTGGATGTCATCCCTACTCTACTGAATGACGGGGGGCCATCGTTTGGGTAAAGGGTTCACTCATTTTTCACCTGTCACCCTCATCTCAAGATTTATATCACCTTTTATCTCCTTATCCAACTCATCTTTTATCACACACCAACTATCTCATCTACCCATGTTCTACCCAACATATTTGTAGATATAAAATACATATATAGTTTAACTCATTTAAAAACTATATAAAACATCCATTCCACACTTATCTCAAATAAAAAAAACCATATATAAACACATAACATGTTTCTCATAGCAAATACTTCATATTTTATGTGTTAGAAGAAAGTGACTACACATTCACTCATAACATAAATATAATACATTCAACCAATACTTGTATTAAAATCGTGTTTATGAAAGGGACTATACACTCACCTAATAAGACGATTATCGGACAACACTACGGCTCTTTAAGTAGAAATTCTTCAGTGAAACCGAGATATCTTCACACACCGGACTTCTCGCGGGCAGAGCTTCGGCTCGGAAACTTTACTTCTCGGGATCCTTGGGGCTTCGGGACATGCTTCGGGTCTCGAGATGATATCGGGGCTTCGAGGGGTTAAAATAGGGCTTAGAGAGAGTATCGGGAGTGGGAGAGTAAGAGATGAGCAACCAAACTCGGCTGCCCCATGAATTCTATTTATATGGAAAAAATGCTAGGCTCAGCTCGTGAGCCACATATTCTCACCTCGTGAGCTCGATATGTCATTGTGTTCGTCATTGCCACTTACCCTGGAAGACGTCCACCATCTGCTCACCTCGTGAGCCACTAATGCTCACCCCATGAGCTCTAACACAACCTTGGGGTTCGCGCCCCAAACTTCAGAAATTCATATCTTTCGCATACGAGCTCCGTTTTTGACGTTCTTTATATCCACGCGTAGGCGAGATTATGCTCATCAACTCTCGTTTAGACTCCATCAACTAATTTTGACTTTAGTTTTATTATAATATTTTTTGTAGGCCGGGACAGGAAAACTCCGTTATAAATTCATAACTTCTTCACCCGAAGTCCGTTTTCGTCTGTCTTTTCACTGTTAGGCTAATTTCGACGAGATCTTCAATTCTCGTTTAGGTTGTTTCGGCTAAATATCGCTCGATCTCATATTCGAACTTCGGGCTGTACACTACTAAGCCGAAACTTCGAAAATCATAATTTCCTCATACTAAGTCAGATTTGAGCGTTCTTTTCATGTACGCTCTCGGTTTAACGTATTCTACGACTTTCATTTAGATCTATAAGGCCAAATATCTCTCTAACATAAATTCACTATTTACGTCGCGCTGT
Source organism: Lactuca sativa (assembly GCF_002870075.4). Taxonomy (NCBI): domain Eukaryota; kingdom Viridiplantae; phylum Streptophyta; class Magnoliopsida; order Asterales; family Asteraceae; genus Lactuca; species Lactuca sativa. The sequence goes on from NC_056631.2 coordinate 96,481,506, forward strand.
GTCGTGCCGGTTCTGTCGCGAAACTTCGACTGGTCATAACTTATTCATTATAACTCGGATTTCGGCGTTCTTTATATGCACGAAAACCTTGTGACATATACTACGACTTGGTTATGATTATTAATTCTAAACACTCTTCTATCAAAAAGTCATTTTTGACGCTTATCGTCTTTAAATTGACTAGCCCGAATCTACGGGCGTTACAGATAACACATATATTGTAGGATTCCAAGAGTCATGGGTAAACCCTAATCCATACACTTGGGTTATGATCCATATCTCATGTGGGCTAACTCTTCATGGATACTTACATAAACTTAGCTCATCATGGATCATAGCCTAAACAATATATATCACAGATTTACATAATCAGTCCACGTTAATTTAATTAATCTCTTTTGATCACTAAATTAATTTGGAATTAATTTTTGATCAATACTAATTAAATATTATGATTTCTCAATTAATATATTATACTTACAATATATTAGTAGATCATAAATAGTCTCTTTCTCATGTATCCATCCTGTCAGATTGTTCTGGTGAAGGCTACCCAAATGGACCATGCTACTCTCGGGTCAAGTACATACCAATTATAGTTATGGTCTTCGACACCCAATCCAACAGTCTCCCACTTGAATAATTCTAATAACTATTATTGCAAGTACGACTCCAAAATCCCGACTAGCAATCGTAGCTCTCAAAAGCCATTGTCGAACTCTGACCTAGTCAAATGACGTGTCCAATAGATAAAGGATCATATATTCCTTCGTTCTAGATATCGTTTGAACTGAGATATGGATTATAATAATTCTCTTTGTTCATGTGTGTTTTCCCGATGTTCGATTTATGACGACCGGCTAATTGAACAAATCAAATAAGTTTAGGCTTGGCCAAATGCTTAGGGTTGTCATCACTAAATCATCGAGGGGCCCACATATATTGCTTTTATCCTACATTGGGTAAAAGGAATGGATAAACTTTGATTCAAATGCTTGTTTGTACTTACTCATCAAATCACACACAACAATATGTTTTATAACACCAAGTTACTGGTGCATTTACATATGTCAATGTGCAACCGACTTGTAAACTACAACTCACATGTCTTGGTTTCAAGAATATAAGATATTATCATCTCACAATCACTCGTGATAAAATCCATGAAGTGATTCATATGAGCATGGGTTTAATCCAATACTCGAATCTTATTCCAAAAGTACTCATGAACACTGCAGCAAACTTGTGCTATGTCTACAACACTTTAGACAATCTACATACAGATTCATGACAGTCTTGCCTCAATACCTACTTCCAAAGTATGATCGACTGTGGATAGTTTGAATAACCTAGTTACTCGGGAAGTCAAAACATGCAAAGTGAAACACAAGAATAATCGAATCCAATACGGTCTCAAAACTTTTGAATATAAATAAAACACCTTTTATTTAATCACCATATTGATTACAAATTATTCATTGTATAATGTTTCAATTAATCAACTTAATACTTGAATTAAAACAATAGTCATCCCATGCTCCAAGCATGCACACTATGTTTACCTATGGTCCTTACTTTGTGAAATATATCAATTGTAATCATTTCCAATGACACTCATTTCACAATTCCACATCCTTATCGTAAGTGTAAGAATACAAAGTCCTTGCCACTTACTGTAATCTGTTAGATTCCAAGCTTATATGCAGTGATCCTTTTGTAATGACTATGTACACAAGTCACATTGACTTTGCCAATTACAAAACTTTCCATTGGAAATTTTTACAAGACAATTCCGTTGATACGAAGTCTCATATTCAAAGCTCATTCCTTTGAACATCCTTCTTGCGTAAAAGTTTCTAACTTACTCATAGATTCTTGATATCCAAGTCCCATTATGGAAACTTTTCCATAATTGTCATATGACTATCCATTCTTAATAGAATCCTATCTATTCAAATCCTATCTATTCAAATCATATCAACATGGTCCATTCATTACTATACTTCCAATTGTCCTTAAGTAACTAATCCTTAGTGAACCTCAGATCGTCCATGATAGTTGTTTAATAGCTTTAGTCATATCCGGTTCTAGTCCTTTTTCCCTCTTAATGCCTTAGAAATTTGGAAAATTAGAACATGAGAATATTATAGCACATGCAATTGATCCTATATCTGAAGCATATGGGACACGGTTCATAATTTCTTACATAAAGACATGATACTTTACCATTCTCTTGCTATAATATTTCTTTATATAGAATTTCCTTATGTTGAACTATTCCAACATAACATTCATATATATCCTTGACTAAATTTGATTAAAATCTCACAATCTAAGCTTTTATATTTGAAATGAAGTATGAGTTCCTCTCCCTTAATTATAGCAAAACAACTTTTAAAACTCTGCAACTTTGCGAATTGAAACTTTTGTTTTCTATAAACAGTATTGCTAACTCGCAACACTCACCATAATAATTATGCTTCCACTAGCATAATAATTATTATCTTACTAGCATAACATTTATGCTCCCACTAGCTTTGACATGCATCCAAAATCATCTGAACTTCTAGAAATCAATACTTTATTGACTTTCTCACCAAAGTTCAGATTTCTAATACGATATGCTTTGATAAGCCTTTATCTAAGCTCATACACCTTTTTATTAGAAAGCTCATATGTGTGTCTAAACTATTATGAACTTATAACAATATGTTCCAAATGTTCAAACTATTTGCCATTTCTCACAATTCGAACTATGAAGAGGGATGTCGTAGTCATAATCAAATTTGAGAATGCAAATATCACAATTGCTAACTCTTTAAAATCCACTTAGTGAAAGCGTTTCCTCACAATCATTTTCATGAATTGGATAGAAACCTTATAACACTTAGATTTTATGGTGTATGTGTTCCTATCCATGTGAATTTTTCATAACCATAATCATAAGACATGGTTAGTGACAAATCCAAACCCATATGGACTGAACTTGTTCAATCTTAATTTCTTACCACCTGGCAGCACAATGGCCTACCATTGCTTCCAAGTTGTTATGAAAACAATTGAGAACTCATAGAACTCACATGCATAGTCAACTTTAACTAGAATGGGCACAAAAACAAGAATATGTCAACACAATAGGTTAAAACCTCAAGTCGTGGGCTAGTGATTAATAATAGGTTTATTCTTTATTAGTTCTTGAAGCTTTTCAAGATCTTTAAGACTCCCACTGACCTCTTGACATATAAGACTCTCTTTGTCAAGAAACATTACTTGACAAACTAATATTCAAGAGTTAATGTGGTTGCTTATCATGACAAAACACTTAACACAATTGGTCTTAGTTGGTCTTTGACTTATCCAAGACATCACAATTTACCAATTTCAAATGTGTAGGAGTAAGAAAACATGTTTTCTATTCTATATTTGATGAGTGTGTTATAAACCTTCTTAAGATTATGTCACTCATGGCACAATCTTGGAGTATGACTCTAAGACTTGATTTTGGAACGAAGTATGATTCACCTTAATTGATTAACCATTTCAACAATTCTTGATTCATCTTCTTTCCATACAAGTGCACTAAGGTGTCCTTTGAGGATCAATTGTGAAATGGTTTTCATAATCATTAAGATGATCATAAAAAACGATACTAAAGTACTCTCCTTTCCTTTCAGATTGGAGAAACTTTTATCTTTCTGCGTAATTTGATTCTTCTTATTCGTTCAACTATACACTGAAACTTTTTCCAATGGTTCAGAATTACACTTAATCTTGTAAGTATAACTATATTTACTAAACTTTTAGTAAATCATGAAAAATAGTCTTATCGTTCTTTGTGGTGGACCTGACCAGCGCACAACCAAGTGTCCCGATCCCCAAGTCCTTTACTTGACTCACATATACATGTGAACAAAGAATTAGTCTTAATTTCCCAAGATGAAGGGTCTCATTTATCAAACAATACAAGTTGCATAATTCCAAGTTTCTGTCCAATTGAAACTTTGGTGATGAGAATCTTTCCTTATTTAGTAAATTTAGACACTACCACAAACAAAAGAATCAAATACATATTGCTAAAATTAAAAACATACAAACATCAGTTTTCACAAATGTCATTGCAAGGAAATATAAATAATATATAATAAATTTTTCTCTTTATTTATAAAATGCGGAACGCTTTTCCTTACAATGCAAGTTCATATGAAAGCTTTCTTAATATTCTTGAGCAATTTATCATAACTCCTAAGCATCAGCTCAAAAACCCGATCATCGAACCATGCGATCGAAATCCATCTCTTCGCTATCAGACTCAACATGCTTTTCCTTTAAGCTTCATTTGATCCTAAAAAACATCAAAATGTAATCTTATCACATCATGTATTAAGAATATACAAATAGGAACTTAATAGAGTTAGATAGTTGACTTACCTAAATTGGAACCATACAATTTGATTCTACCATCTCTTAGATCTCTCAGGTAGTCTAGGCAGCTTCGCTTCCAATGTCCCTTTTCTTAGCAATAGAAACAAACAAACTCCTTTGGAATGGTACACGGGACAATCATAAACGTAACATTTCTCTTTGATTCTTTCCCATTGGAACGGGAAGACTTTTTTGGACTTCCAATGTTTCCATTGTCAATGTCCATGGAAGTTTGGGAAGTAGATCTTCCAATCAAATTTGCATTACCAGTGCAACAAATCATTTCTGATTCAACCGTAATTAGCAAATAGGTAAGATCAATAAGGGTCACGTCGTGATCTGTCATATAGTAGTCTTTAACAAACTGACTATATGACTCAGGAAGTGACTGAAAAACCAAGTCAACAACCAACTTCCTTGACACAACAACTCCTAACATTCTCAGTCTGTCAATGTGTGACTTCATCTCCAATACATGTGCACACACAAACCTTCCATCTTGGTGTTTGCTAGCCAATATGGATTTTGAGTGACCTTGAACTTTTCAAGTCTTTGAACTTGTAGGTCAGGGAGAACTATTGGAGGGGGTGGAGGAAGTGAAGTTCCACTACAACACGAAGAAGGGATTAATCTTTCACCTTGATTGTCTTGTGGAATATCATCTTCATGAGGAAAGCTTTTTCCATTAAGATTCGGGAAGACCATAATTGTCTGACCTAGACATCTATAATGGGAGAAATTCAAGTTAGTTGATTTAAGTCCTTAGTATAACACCCAAATGAAATATTAAGGCTAGGACCCAACACAATATTCTACAATTTGGAAGAGGGATGCCGTAATCCAATTGTAAAATATTTGAAGGTAGGTAAATGACGATTTACCAATTTCCACCACGAAAAACGAAATTGAGTATTAAGTTTTAAATGAATTGAAATTCCTATATTCTTTTGAGATTCATTGAACTTTTCAATGGCATGTTTAATCTCGATTATGCCCTTCAAGTTTGTGACTGGGATGCTGTCACACCCCCAAACCGAGATGGCGGAAACATTCAGGGGTGGAGGAAATCATGTACAATATCATAACAATGCACAATAGTAAAACAAGCAACAACATCCATTGCATTAATAAAATAGTTAATATATGTGTGTTCTTTGTATAGTTGTATGACACCAAAAATGTATAGAAAAATATAAAATACGAGTCTTGAACATGCTCCGTCTTCTCAAAACTTGTGCAAGTGTACTTGTCTACTAGTTCCCTGAGAATACAAGTTATTTTGAAAGAGAGTATCAACATTTAAGTTGGTGAGTTCATAAGTGATTAGTGTCAAATGTTTGTACAATTCGGAAGAGGGATGTCGTAATCCAATTGTAAAATATTTGAAGGTAGGTAAATGACGATTTACCAATTTCCACCACGAAAAACAAAATTGAGTATTAAGTTTTAAATAAATTGAAATTCCTAGATTCTTTTGAGAGTCATTGAACTTTTCAATGACATGTTTAATCTCAATTATGCCCTTCAAGCTTGTGATTGGGATGCTGTCAGACCCCCAAACTGAGATGGCGGAAACATTCAGGGGTGGAGGACATCATGTACAGTATCATAACAATGCATAATAGTAAAACAAGCAACAACATCCATTGCATTAATAAAATAGTTAATATATGTGTGTTCTTTGTATAGTTGTATGACACCAAAAATGTATAGCAAAATATAAAAGACGAGTCTTGAACATGCTCCGTCTTCTCAAAACCTGTGCAAGTGCTTGTCTACTAGTTCCCTGAGAATACAAGTTATTTTGAAAGAGAGTATCAACATTTAAGTTGTGAGTTCATAAGTGATTAGTGTCAAATGTTTGTATTTGTTTCATGAAAATGTTAGTATACTTCCCAGAAAATCCTATATTTTCTACTTAAAAAGAAAAGTAGTCTTATACCCAAGACCCAACTGTTTGTATGTTTTGTTCTCTTGAAATAGTGTAAAATGTATGTTTGTACTTGAAATAGTATAACTATATGTTTGTATTTGAAATAGTATAAATATATGCTTTCCATATTTGTAAACTATCTTTACTAGAAAAATAGTATGCATTGTTCATGTGTGTACCTCACTATATGAATGTAATGGAAAAATGAAGATTTACAGTAGTAATAAAATAACACTATTGAAGAAATAATTGCCTTATAACCGAATTGGTTAGTTAAGTTTTTAACGAGATTAAGGTTATAACCATGCTTGATTGATTAGTATATATAAAACAAGACGTTCTTCAAGCGTCGAAAATGATATGACATTTGTCACCCGTAGACCTGTAGGTCCCACTGTAGTTAGCAGCAAGGTGTGGGATGGTCAGTCCCGTATAGATCTATACACAAACTCACGCTCTCCTTCCAGGAGACTCTGGTTACAAAACATGACTTAGCAAGAATATTGCTATGCCATGAAATAGTATTTCACATTCTAGTTAACTTGTTCACATATAGTATGTAAATTCCTTCTTGTTCTTGTAAATAAATAGTTTACTTGTAATGAAATGTAGTAGTATAAAGGTATTGATTCATGTATTGTTTCTCTGATCTAGAAAATAGTATGAATTGATTCTCTAAACTATACCTATTATAGTTTACTAGTACATTTTGTTTGAATTGTAAATGATTTGGAGAAAAGACTCAATGGCCCAACATATGCAACTGAGCTAGGTATGTCCTTGAAAATGAGATTTAATATTCATGTATATATTTAGCATGTATAATTATGAGTTAGCCAACATTCGGACTAGTTATCCTACCCTAAGCCCACAAACAAACAAGGAACAGGAATTACGGCATTTAGCAATAGTCCTAAGTCCGTTAAAGCATGATTATACATAAATATACAAACGATATGATTTTGATATAAACAAAAATCTAAAATAGTTTAAAAGAGTTTTGAAATGATTTTAACAATATTTATAAGCATAAGAAATCCTTCATTTGTTTGTTTTCACATGTAAGAGTTAACACAATTAAATTGTGTTCTACTTGTATTCCCCCCCTAAAAACTTTGAAAAAGGTAAATTGTAGGGGTATGAACTCACCTTATGTGAGTAATTCATTTGAAGGTTTGATATAGGATGTTTTCCACAAGTTAGATCCCGAGGTAAAAACAAGTCCTAAAAGCATTTCACACAATATATGTGTATACAATTAGTGAATATAATCGCAAGTACGTTAAGGAAATAGACTAATTTGTAAGTTTCATTTACAAATAAGAGTGTTAAAAGCGATTTAGGAAGGTTGCAATGAGTTTTCGGCCTAATGAGGATCTTGGTGTTCTTGGTGAAACCAACGAGATTCAAGGGTTTTCGACTGAGGATCTTGATGAAATGAAGAACACATGATGTTATAAGCAAGATCTGAAGGAGATACAAAGGATTTTCGATGATAGTGGAGAGAGAATAAAGGGTTATTGGTTGGTGTTCTTGAGAGTAAAAGTGTGTTTTCGGCTGGAATGGTAGAAGTGATGAGGTGTTTTCGGTCCCCCCATATGTATAGGGTTGAAATCGATGATGGAACACATGCATTGATTCTTGCACCGACTGGATAAGAGCGAGGTTTGCGGCCAGAAGTGAGTTCTCGGCCGAAAATGGAAATTTCGCACGTTTACGGTCCGAAGGGAGTTATCGGTCCGAAGTCTTAAGCTATGAGAGGGTTCTCGGCTGCGAACCAAGGGTTTGCGGCCCAAAGTGGGTTCTCGGATTAATCATTACACTTCTAATAAAAGGCTTTTAAACACATATAGGTTATCAATCTAACCTTAAATAAGTAAATCAAAACAATAAGTTTGACTTAGTTTGACTTTTTTCAATAACGAAAATAATGGGTTGTCACTGATGCCGAGGACCACACACGCTCCATTGATCCATGAATAACATCAAGCTACCCTTTGCCATACATTGTCAGTCCTAGATTAGTGTGTCGGTTAACCACACACGCTCCACTAACGACTTAACAAGGTGCAAAGTGCAATTTCATGGGTTAGCACCAAATTCACATTTTTCCTAAGTAACTAAGATTGTGAATTTATAAGAGTTTAGTTACTTGGTATTTTCATTATACTTTTAATGAGAATTAATGTCCTATCCTACCTGTTCGGCTAACGACCCTCCACCAGTCAAGGAAGCGGTGGGTGAGAGTGGACACCCATTAAACCACAATTTTATAGGCAGTAACCTTATACCCCCCCTTATAGACCAACTTCATGAATGAGGCCTACTAACGGTAAGACTGGCCTTTTACTTATACATATATAATATATTAAACTTTTAATTTTATATAGTATAAGGGTGTATTTTACACATTTAAAGTACTTGGTGGTTTAATCTATTAATAAATTATACTCTTAATTTAATTAATCTTAAACCATGTTATTAAGGATTTATTAAACTTCTTTTTTAATTAAACACTTTAATTAATTTAATAAAGTTCATAAGGTGTAATTGAACTATTCAAAGCATCTAGGTTATTAAAAAAATTCAAAAATAAAACTATTTAATTAATTTTTAAGTTATGAACCCAAGAGATGCATCTTTTGAAACCTTTCAATTACTAGATGTTTTAGAATTCAATATTACAAATTAAAACCTTTTAACTAAACTTTTCAAATTCCAAAACTTGAGGGCAAGTTTTGAAACTCTTCAAAACCTTTTGGATTCCATCTAAAACTCTTGAATTCCATAACTTATGAGTTTAATATTATTTTAATGGATGAGACTTTTCATGTTCCATAAGTCGAGGATAAGTTATGGAACTCATTACAAAACATTTAGATCAATTTTAACAACTAGAATTGTCATATAATCTAGGATTGATCTAATTTAACTCATAAGGCAAGATAATTCATATAAAAAATTTACAAGTAACTTTGTTTATCATATAACCACCAATTATCTTAAAACTTTGACAATTATCTTTTCATTGGATGAGTACAATCACTACCATATCAGAAAAAGAACAAATTTTATGATACAAAACGGTTTGTGGTAGTGATCCCAATCCAATATAGGCCAAAAAACCCAAAAATCAGTCATCTGCCGGTGCAAATCGTCGAGCCAGGCTTTGGACTCGTCGAGTTCATCAATGGACTCGGCGAGTTTAGCCTGGAAGAAGGCCATTTTAAGTTTTTTCAGCTTTGAACAATTTCTAAATGCAACTATATAACAAAAACTACTAATGGCTTTGATACCACTGTTAGGTTTTGTGTACTATAACACTCATATGGTGCACATACAACCCTAATAGCTTTGGCTCTAAGTTTTCGCTAGTTATACATGCAATAAAATTTCCAAAGCATGAAGCCTACAATTAGCATACAATTTTGGTACATGAATCATAAAACCAGTTAGAATAATACCTCTTAATTGTAGCTTGTAGTTTTGGCCTTTCAAGAGCTTAGCACCTCAACTGTGATGCCTCAAATGGTTCACAAACACCATGCACAAAGGAAGACTTTGAGAGAGAGGCTATACACACTAAAATCGGTTATGATTCTCTTAGAATGCATAGGTGTCAATTTTGGCTAAGGGATAACACATATATTGTAGGATTCTAAGAGTCATGGGTAAACCCTAATCCATACACATGAGTTATGATCCATATCTCATGTAGGATAACTCTTCATGGATACTTACATAAACTTAGCCCATCATGGATCAATAGCCAAAACAATATAGATCACTGATTTACATAATCAGTCCCCGTTAATTTAATTAGTCTCTTTTGATCACTAAATTAATTCGAAATTAATTCTTGATCAATACTAATTAAATATTATGATTTCTCAATTAATATATTATACTTATAATATATTAGTAAATCATAAATATCCTCTTTCTCAAATATCCATCTTGTCGGATTATTCTGGTCAAGGCAACCCAAATGGACCATGCTACTCTCGGGTCAAATACATACCAATTATAGTTATGGGCTTAGACACCTAATCCAATACTTAGAACATCTAAAAGTATAATGTTCACTGAGGATCCTCCGTGTACCAGGATCCTTCTGACGAAGTGGTTAGCGATATATAGAATAATCACCAACCCATTGTGGTGAGGATCTTGGTGTTGGGTTTTGAGCATTCTAAAACTCCTAAGGTGTACATGCAACCCTAAATACCTTGGATCTATGTTTTCTCTATTATACATCCAAACTTGAACTTTCCAAGGTATTACCCTAACTAGCATACAAAACTTTGATACTTGGGAATAAAACAAGTTAGACAACATACCTTTTTCTTGTAGCTTGTTAGAAACCTTGAACCTTTAGCCTTTAAGAGCTTAGAAACAATAGTATGAATGCCTCAAATGGAATCACCACACACCTAGAACAAAGGATAACTTGAGAAGAGATTCCTTTCACACACAAATCGGCTAGCCCTTTAGTATTCCACTTAAGTGCCGATTTCATGAGCTAGAGGGGTTCTTATATAGTGCGGAAAACTAGGGTTACACCATGTAAACCCTAATGAATTTCCATATCCATCATGCTCCATGGGTAAAAACGTCCATGGAGTATCCATGGGTTACCACATGGGTTTAGCCCAACATGAAGAACTATGGATCATAAGCCCACTTTATAAGAATGAATGATTTACCAAATCAACCACGTATATTTAATTAGTCTCTTTTTTATCACAAAATTAATTCCAAATTAATTCTTGATCAATACTAATTAAACAATATGATTTCATATTAATATATTAGAACTTATAATATATTAATAAACCATAAATAACTTCTTCTCAAAAGTCCATCCTATCAAATTTTCTTGATGATATGCAACCCAAATGGACCATGCTACTATTGGGTCAAGTGCATACCAATAATAGTTATGGACTTAGACACTAATCCAACAGTCTCCCACTTGGATAAGTCTAATAACTATTATTGCAAGCATGACTCCAGCCCGACTAACAATCATAGCTCTTAAAAGTCGTTGTCGAACTCTGACCTAGTCAATGACGTGTCCATTAGATATGGGATCATATATTCCTCCATTATAGATATCATATGGACTGAGAAATGGATTATAATCATCGAGGGGCCCATAAATATTGCTTTTATCCACATGGGGTAAAAGGAACGGATAAACTTTGACCTAAATGCTTGCTTGTACTTACTCATCAAATTACACACAACGATATGTTTTATAACATCCAAGTTACTAATGCGTTTACATATGTCTATGTGCAACCGATTTGCAACTACAACTCACATGTCTCCGTTTCAAGAATATAAGATATTATCGTCTCACAATCACTCGTGATAAAATCCATGAAGTGATTTAGATTAGCGTGTGTTGAATCCAATACTCGAATTTTTTTCCAGGAGTACTCATGAACACTTCAGCCACCTTGTCCCAGATAAAGTACAGACCCATTCATGACAGTCTTGCCTCAATACCTACTTCCAAAGTATGATCGACTGTGGATGGTTTGAATAACCTAGTTATTAGGGAAGTCGAAACATGTAAAGTGAAACACAAGAATAATACTAATCCCATATTTCCCCAAAACTTTTGATCCATATTGATTACTCATCATTCATTGTATAATGTTTGGAATAATCAACTTAATACTTGAATTAGAAAAATAGTTATGCCATGCTCCAACTATGCACACTATGTTTGTCTAAACAATAGTTATGCCATGCACCAAGCATGCACACTATGTTTGTCTATGGTCCTTACTTTATGAAATAAATCAATTGAAAAAACATTTCAATGATGCTCATTTCAAAATTCCAAATCCTTATCGCAAGTATAAGAATTCCAAATTCTTGTCACTGCTAGAAAGTGTTAGATTCTAAACTATCATGCAATGATTCTTTTGTAATGTCTAGGTTCCAGAATTCACAGAGACTTGACCAATGATATTACAAAATATTCCTTAGGAGATTGTTACAAGACAATTCCATGGAAATGAAGTCTCAAATTCAAAGTACATTCCTTTGAACATCCTTCTTGCATAAAAGTTTCTAACTTTTTCATCTATTCTTCAACTTCCAATATGGAAACATTCCATATTTTCCATATGACAACTCATTATTAATAGACTCCTATCTATTCATGATAATGTCAATATGGTCCTTCCATTACTATACTTCCAACTGTCTTTAAACTACCAATCTTTGGTGAACCTTAGATTGTCCTTAACAGTTGTTTAACCACTTTAGTCATATCTGGTTCTATTCCTTTTTCCCTCTAAATGCCATAGACATTTGGAAAATTAGAACACGAGAATATTATAGCATATGCAATCGATCCTATACCCGAAGCATATGGGATACAATTCATAATGTATAACATAAAGACATGAACGTAATTAGTCTTTTGATATAATATTTTTGTTTGCCATGTTCTCATAATTTTGATTATGAAGAGTGATGCCGTAATCATAATCAAATTTTGAGAACGCAAATAACATTTCCATATATAAAATTTCCTTATGTTGATCCATTTCAACATAAAATTCATATATATATATATATATATATATATATATATATATATATATATATATATATATGTATACACACACACACACACACATATATATATATATATATATATATATATATATATATATATATATTTGACTAAAATTGATTAAAATCTCAATCTAAGCTTTTAGATTTGAAATTCCACTCCCATAATTACAGCAAAACAACTTTTCAAACCCTGCGACTTTGAAACTTGAAACTTTTGTTTTCTATAATTAACATTGCCAACTTGCAACACTTACCATAATAATTATGCTCCCACTAGCATAATAATCATTAACTTACCAGCATAACACTTACGCTCCCACTAGCTTAGACATGTATTCAAAAATCAGCTGGACTTCTAGAAATCAATACTTATTGACTTTCTTACCAAAGTTCAGATTTCTGATATGAGATGCTTCAATAAAACTTTATCTAGGCTTCTCAAAATCATACACTTTTCCTTAGATAACTCACATGTGTGTCTTAACAAATTTAGAACTTACAACAATAAGTCTCAAATGTTTAGACCCTTTGCCATTTCTCACAATTCAAATTATGAAGAGGGATGTCGTAATCATAACTGAATTGGAGAATGCAAATATCACAATTGCTATCTTCTTAAAATCTACTTAGTGAAAGCGTTTCCTCACCATCATTTTCATGAATCGGAGAGAAACCTTATGAAACTTAGATTTTATGGTGCATGTGTTCCTATCCATGTGAATTTTTCATAACCATAATCACACGTCAATGTTAGTGACAAATCCAAACTCATATGGACTGAACTTGTTCATTCTTAATTTCTTTGTGACGACCCGATATTTCGAGACAATATGATGGATCACAAGTCAAATTTACGTCAAAATTTAACTTTCCTAAAATCTTATTTGGGTTAAATAAAGTAGTAGGAATCGTATCAAGGTTTTCGTACATATAAAGAACCCTAGAATCCGAGTTATAACGAAGAAGTTATGACCAACCGAAGATTCTCGGCAAAACCGGCAGCACCGATTAAACGAAAAACGCGAAGTTTCAATACAATAATTTTTAGCCTTAGGTATCTAAATGAAAGTTTTAGATATCATTAAACCGTAAATGTACATAAAAAGAATGTCCAAATTTGACTTCATATGAGGAAGTTATGATTTTTCGAAGTTTCAGACATAGCAGTAGACAGCTAAAAACTCGAAATCGAGATCGAGCGGATTTTTACCAACATGACCTAAACGAGAATCGAAGATCTCATCAATGGTATTACAACGGTAAAAAGTCTGGCGAAAACAGACAGCGGATGAAGGAGTTATGAAATTTTAACGGATTTTTCCTGTCCCGGCCTATTAAAAATATAATATTAAAAATAAATTCAAAATTAGCCGACGGAGTCTACACGAAAGTTGTAGATCGTAGTCTCACCTACGCGTGGATATAAAGAACGTCGAAAACGGAGTTCGTATGAGGAATATATGAATTTTTGAAGTTTATTAATAATTAAAATATTTAATTTAATTATAAATACCCGATATTATCCATTGGAGGAGGAGTCACCGGTCTGATCCGGATTACGCCCAGCGTAATACCTTGGTACACCCAGCGTAATCCGAGGATTCAGACCCTATATAAAGGGTGCGTGGATGCCGGCCATTCTTGCTCAATTCTTCCCTTTCTCGCGTCGAAGCTCTGCGTTTCAACCCTTGGAGTCATCCCAAAGGCCCGGTTTTCATATTCAAGTTGGGAAGGAAGTTTTATGCTCCCGAGATTCCCGAGAATCCCGAGGAATCCGCTTGCTTGAGTAGAAGTTCTACTCGGTTTTCGTCTCGTTTTTCTTCAATCTATCAAGTGAGTTCATACCCCTATAATACACACTATAAAAATTATACTTTTCATAACAAGTGAACATTTTACTAGGGATTACTATACAAACGAGACACACTTAAAGAAAACTATAATAGGTATAGTTTTACGAGAACATCACGAACTTTTACTTACTAGAAATACTATTTCAAGGAGATACATTCATATAACAGAACAAACGAACATTTTCATATGTACTTCAAATAGTTTTCTCAAACGTTTTTACATGTTGAAATACTTTTAGAAACTGTCTTACAAACTGTAGGTTTCCTTTTGAATCTCTTATAGTTGTGCTTCAAACAAAGGTTTTCTCACACTTAAACTGTGTTGTCAAACGGTTTTCGATTTGATTTATAAACTGACATCAAGTCATAAATTCTTATCTACTAAACTTTTCAAAGGTTTTACAAAACTTCTTTTATGCTTTTATATTATAAATTGCATGCCTCTATATGTATAGTTATATAAGAAATGTTTAAAAGACTTAGGAAGGCTATCCACCCTGTTTCCTTTTCCTCGATTTGGATGTGGTCTGATGGGATATTGGGTACTCGTCCGAAAGTCGTTTAAATATTAGTTATATATCATATGTACATATATAGTCTTAAATGTTCCATCAGTCAGTTCAATTCCGACACTCTTGGGTAGCAAGAGTGTATAAACCTACTTGGACACTCATCAATTACATTCTAGTAAACTATTATAGGAATAGTTTAGAGGATACAAAACATTATTCTTATTACAAGAAATTACACCAGAGTCAGTTCATTCATGAGTCTAGACTACATGCTATATGAAGGGATACTCTTACAGAGATTCCTCTTACATTAATACGTTTACATAGATACACTTAGATGAGTACGGTTACGTAGATGATATATGATGAGCTACTATTACAAATTATATGTGTAGATATTGTTATATAGTTCTCCTTCTTATATTTACTTTGTGATACAATCACATAATCGACGAGATAGATTGGACTTTATATCCTAGTACCAAAGGATACTTTGTGGGACTAACCATTCCTATAGCCACTGTTAGCTACAGAGGATAATGACACATCTCCTGATGTCTACGGTTAATACTTATACTAGGAAGACATTTAAGGAACTAACCATTCCTTCCACCTGCTGTTAGCTACAGAGGAAAAATGAACATCTACGGATATTCACGGTGAGAACGTTTCGGCAGTCGCGATGTCGTGTTTATCCTAATACCAAAGGATAATACTTATATAGCTATATTTCCCCTATTACTTTTATTTTGTGATACATTCACGTAAACGATGAAGTAGACTATATATATATATATATATATATATATATATATATATATATATATATATATATATATATATATATATTGTTAATAGTAGTCATAAAGGGGAAAACCATCTTTGTTACAACAAAACATACAAGTCTTGGTAGAAGACTACTTTCAAAACATTCAGGTCTTGGTAGAAGACTACTTTTTATACTAGTAGAAAATATGGGATTTTCTAGGAGTTTTCAAAACATATACAAACAATTACATTGAACGATTTCAAATGTTATCATCAAACTTATACGAACAATGACATTAAATACTTATGAACTCACCAGCTTAAATGCTGACCTACACTTTCAAAATAACTTGTATTCTCAAGTCACCAGTAGACAGGTACGATGACCAGGTTTTTGCGAAGACGGAGCAGTCAAGACTCGTCTTTTATTTTGATTACTTGTTGTAATGTCTTATTTCTATGAAAGAACACACGTGTATTAAACAATTACTATTAATGCAATGGACGATGTTGTTGCTTGTTTACTACTTTACATTGTTGTGATACATATATGACGTCCTCCGCCCCAGAACGTTTCCGTCGTTCTCGGTTTTGGGGTGTGACATTCTTGCCACCTGGCAGCACAAAGGCATGCCATTGCTTCCAAGTTGTTATGCAAACAACTGAGGTCTCATAGAACTTACATGCATAGTCAACTTTAATTGGAATGGGCACAAAAATAAGAATATGTCAACACGATAGGTGATAAACCTCAAGTTGTGTGCTAGTGATAATCAATAGGTTTTATTCTTGATTAGTTCTTGAAACTTGTCAATATCTTTAAGGCTCCCACTGCCCTCTTGACATATAAGATTCTCTTTTCATGAATAATTCATTGACAAATCGAATATTCAAGAGTTAGTGCAAATTCTTATCAAGACAAGCACTTCACACAATTGGCCTTAGTTGATCTTTGTTTTATCCAAAAACATCACAACTTACCAATTTCAAATGTACATGAGTAGAAAACTTTTACTCTACATTTGATAAGTGTTTTAAACCTTTCTTAAGATTATGTCACTCAAGGTTACAATCTTGGAGTAGGACTCTAAGACTTGTTTTGGGAACGAAGTATGACTCATCTTCTTGATTTAAACTATTTTCAAGAATTCATGATTCCTCAACTTAGTCATACAAATGCACTAGGATGTCTTTATAGGATCAATTGTGATATGGTTTTTCCATAAACAATAAGATGATCAGAAAACACGATACTAAAGTACTCTCCCATCTTTTTAGATTGGAGAAACTTTTATCTTTCTGCCTAATTTGATTCTTCTTATCCGTCCAACCATACATAGAATGAAACGACCCAAAAATACCACCCAAAAATTTCGATTTTTATTATAACAAAAACCACGAGACTAAGTATCACATAATAAAACCATAAGCTGCGTGTTTCAAAAACCATAATAAAATACTGTGAGAAAACTGTGTCACAACTGTATCCAAACATACCAAGAAAACTAAATCAACTCTCAGGACAAAACTGAAGCTGTGGTGTGTGCGATGCCATCATCCCGAGCTCTTCCCTTTTCTTGCGGAAGTACCTGAAACCAAAACTGAAACTGTAAGCACAAAGCTTAGTGAGCTCCCCCAAACTACCACATACCACACAATAACATATAAAGCACATACTGGGCCTTGCCCACTGCATCGGACCGAAGTCCGGACTAACTGGGGCCTTGCCCCCTACATCGGACCGAAGTCCGAAGCTGACTGGGACCTTGCCCCCTACATCGGACCGAAGTCCGAAGCTGACTGGGACCTTGTCCCCTACATCGGACCGAAGTCCGAAGTTGACTGGGACCTTCGTCCCCTACATCGGACCGAAGTCCGAAGCTGACTGAACATAGCATAAACATATCAACTAGCATAAACACATAAATCCTGTCTGAGCCACAGAGACGTCAAACATACTAGCTACTACATTAGACCACAGTCCAGAAACTACGGCTAACTGAACGGGCCGGCATTGTGGCCTTAGACCCGTTCCTACTGAAGGGAAACTCACCTCGTGAACAGGCTGCTGTGTGTATGGCTCTGGAAGCTAACTGCTGCAGCTCCGGTATCTCCCCGGATACAATCCATAAACACACTCAATCAGATGCTAATCATTGTATTGGGTAAAATGACTCTTTTACCCCTGGTCAAAGTCAACCCTCCTGTTCAAAGTCAACCTATAGTTGACCTGACTCGCCGAGTTGGGCCGCCAAATCGCCGAGTCTCTTGTCTCACTTCTCAACCCTACTCGTGGCTACTCGTCGAGTATGGCATCGACTCGACGAGTACCCTCTCGATCCAAGAACTCAGGCAATCTGCATCCGACTCGCCGAGTCATATGAACAACTCGACGAGTTGTTCTTGAGCTAAGAAGATTGCCTTGGACTCGCCGAGTTGTATGAACAACTCGTCGAGTCCCTCCATTACTGAGTCTGCCCTCCAACTCACTGAGTCCACTCTACTACTCACAGGCTTCCACTCGACATCACTCAAAAGGGGGGAAAACGGGACTCGCGACTTGACTCGCCGAGTCGTTCTTCCGACTCGCCGAGTCATATCCATGCAGCTACTCTAAACTCGATTCTGCTTGAATCCAGCGCATACAAATTATAGACCTGAGTCCATAAGACTGATATACCACGTAAAGTTTCCAACTTTACGTGTACATACACATGAAAAAGGAGATAAAGGCTAAAAAGGCACTTAGAAGAGTAGATCTAGGGGTATCATGCAAAATAGCTCCATAAAGGTGATAGATCTACGGTTTTGGGACTGAAACATGGCTAGATCCGAAGGCTAATCAATCTAATGTGATCTCTCTACCAAGAACAAGCTAAGAAATGGCTAAAAGAGGCTAAATATGCTTGCTAAAGAGAAATCAATCATAGAAACAGAAGGAATTCGGTTAATACCTCAATAAACTCTGAAATGGGTGCAAGACCTTGGATCTTCTTCTTCTCCTTTGGATCTAGCCTCCTTCTTCTCTTCAAAACTTCAAGATTCACACCAAGAAATACACAATTACTCAAGGAAACGATTAGGGTTTGCTAAAAGAGGCTCTGAGGGTGAAGGGGATGAGTTTGGGGGCTCATAAGGTGGTTTAAATAGGGTGCAAACCTAGGGATTTAGGGTTTCTACCTGGCAGGCAGACTCGCCGAGTCCCGAATATGGACTCGCCGAGTTGCTGACTAACACGTGATCGAATTCCCGCCCTTACTCGACGAGTCAGGCCATAGACTCGCTGAGTCCCTCAATAAAACTTCTAAATAAAATCCACAGGAACAACATACCAGAGATGGGGCGTTACAATTCTCCCTCACTTGTCTCAGACTTCATCCTTGAAGTCTGTTACGGCTGAATCTGCAAATAACTCCGGGTAGTGCTCTCTCATTTCCTCCTCAGCCTCCCACGTCCATTCAAACCCCTTCCGGTGCTGCGACTGCACCTTCACTAACTGAATTGCCTTGTTCCTCAAGGTCTTTGTCTTCCGGTCCAGAATCGCGACCGGCCTCTCAATATAATTCAGGTTGCTATCAACCTGAATATCCTCTAAGGGAACAACTGCTGACTCATCCACCAAACACTTCCTCAATTGAGACACTTGGAAAGTGTTGTGGATCTGGCTAAGCTCTACAGGAAGATCCAACCGATAAGCAACCCGACCCACTCGGGCCAAAACCTTGAAAGGACCAATGAACCTGGGGCCCAGCTTGCCCCTCTTCCGAAACCTGATGACACCCTTCCAGGATGAGACCTTTAGAAGGACCATATCGCCCACCCGGAACTCCAAGTCTGAACGCCTCCTGTCGGCGTAGCTCTTCTGCCGACTCTGCACAGTCTGCAGCCTACTACGGACCCGCTGACTCAACTCGGTCGTCTTGAGCACCACCTCTGTGCTCCCAACGACTCGCTGACCGACCTCGCCCCAACAAATCGGGGTCCTACACTTCCTCCCATAAAGCATCTCAAAGGGAAGATACGTATCCCAACTGCCACCGAAGTCTAGAAAACATGCCCTGAGCATGTCCTCGAGAGTCTGAATCGTCCTCTCGCTCTGCTCGTCCGTCTAAGGGTGGAAAGCGGTGCTGAAATGAAGACGAGTACCCATCTTGTCGTGAAACCGCTTCCAGAATCTGGATGTAAAACGGACATCTCGGTCTGACACCACCGATACCGGCACTCCATGACGTGCCACGATTTCACGCACATAGATATCGGCTAACTTTTCTGCCGATATACTCTCCTGGATCGGAATAAAATGAGCACTCTTCGTCAACCGATCCACTACTACCCATATCAAATCTACTCCTCGTGCGGTCCTGGGAAGCTTGGTGATAAAATCCATGGTGATGTCCTCCCATTTCCACACGGGAATGTCTAACGGCTGCATCTTGCCGTGAGGCCTCTGGTGCTCCGCCTTGACCTTCCTGCAGGTCAGGCATCTCTCAACATACCAAGCGACGTCCCGCTTCATGCAGGGCCACCAATAATCGGGTCGAAGATCTCTATACATCTTCGTCGCCCCTGGGTGGATAGAAAATCGAGACTTATGAGCCTCATCCATCAACACCTGCCGTACCCCACCCCAGTACGGCACCCACACTCTCCCATGAAGTGTCAGCAATCCCCGAATGTGATAATCAAACGAGGCTACTTGGCCCACTATCCTCTCACACTTTTGCCTCTCCTCCTTGAGGCCCTCAACCTGAGCCTCCCTGATCCGTTCCAACAACGGAGTAATCACTGTCATCCTCAAACACAAATCTCTGATAGGGGCTGCCGACACCTTGCGGCTTAGGGCGTCGGCCACCACGTTGGCCTTCCCTGGATGGTAAAGGATCTCACAATCATAATCCTTTAGCACATCCAACCACCTCCTCTGTCTCATGTTCAGACTCGGCTGATCCATAAGGTACCTCAAACTCTTGTGATCCGTGTAGATAGTACAACGGACCCCATAAAGATAATGTCTCCAAATCTTGAGGGCAAACACAACCGCCCCCAGCTCTAAATCATGGGTAGGATAATTAGCCTCGTGAGGCTTCAAATGCCTCGAGGCGTAAGCTATCACATGGCCTCGCTGCATCAACACTGCTCCCATACCTGTGATTGAGGCATCACAGTGGACTACGAAGTCCTCTACTCCCTCTGGCAAGGTAAGGATCGGAGCCTCGCACAATCTCTGTCTGAGGGTCTCGAACGCTGCCTGCTGCCCAGGCCCCCAACGAAATACCACTGACTTCTTGGTCAGTCGGGTGAGCGGCACTGCTATCTTGGAGAAATCCTGAATGAACCTCCGGTAATACCCTGCCAACCCTAGGAAGCTCCGAATCTCAGATGGAGACTTCGGGACCTCCCACTGCATCACGGCCTCTATCTTGGCCGGATCCACCAAAATACCCTTCTGGTTGACGAGGTGACCAAGGAACTGCACCTCGCGCAACCAGAATTCACACTTGGAGAACTTTGCGAAAAGTCTCTCCCTCCTCAAAACTTCCAGCACCTCCCTCAGGTGCTCCTCGTGCTGCTCCTGCGTCTTGGAATACACCAAGATATCATCTATGAATACTATCACTGACCGATCCAGCATCGGCCTGCACACGCGATTCATGAGGTCCATGAACGCGGCTGGAGCATTGGTGAGCCCAAATGGCATCACCACAAACTCATAATGACCATACCTGGTCCTGAAAGCAGTCTTCTAAACATCCTCATCCCTAACCCGCATCTGATGATACCCGGAGCGTAGATTGATCTTGGAGAACCAAGACGCTCCCTGAAGCTGATCAAACAAATCATCTATCCTCGGAAGTGGGTAACGGTTCTTCACCGTTACCTTATTCAACTCCCGGTAATCTATACACATACGATGCGACCCATCCTTCTTCCTCACAAACAGGATCGGCGCTCCCCAAGGCGAACTGCTCGGCCGAATGAAACCCTTGGCTAGTAGCTCCTGCAGCTGCGTAGACAACTCCTGCATCTCAGGGGGAGCTAGGCGATACGGTGCCTTGGCTATCGGATCCGCACTAGGAATCAGGTCGATCCTAAACTCAACCTGCCTCTCAGGAGGTATTCCCGGTAAATCCTCAGGAAATACATCAGGGAAGTCTCGCACTATCGGAACATCATCAACTATCGTCTTGCTCTTCTCCCAGGCATCCAAGACATAAACTACATAACCAGCGCAACCCTGCTGAAAATAGCGCCCTGCCCTTGCGGCGGAACAAAAGGTCGGTCCGCGCTGTGGCCTCTCGCCCTGAATCACTAACTCTCCCCCACTGGGAGTGCGAACCCTCACTAGCTGAAGCTCACAATCAATCACCGCCCCATTGGGGCTTAGCCAATCCATGCCTACAATAACCTTATTCCCTCACAGGGGAATAGGAACCAGGTCCACTGAAAACTGCTCGTCAAACAACTGAAGAGAACACCCTCTATGCACTCTGGCGACCCTCACGGTCCTGTCATCTGCTATCTCAACCTCTAGTGGACAATCCAGCTCCTCTGGAGCTCTGCTAAATCTCTTGCTAAGCGCAAGCGATACAAATGATCGGGTAGCCCCCGAATCGAATAATACCATAGCAGAAATGTCGTTCATAGAGAACGACCCTATATAAAACATACAATCATAAGCAATAATCAAACAATAATAATACAGAGATGAAGGGAAGATACATACCCGTCACCACGTAGGAGTCGCTCGCGCCTCCTCTGCTGTCATCTGAAACGCCCTACTCTTCGCCACTGGCGCCTCGGCTCGGCCCTGCCGGCCATCTGTAATCCTCAAAGTAGCAGGGGCAGGGGCAGCCCCTTCCCTACTGCAGCTAAACTCGGACACTGGGACTTTTTATGTCCCCTCGATTGCACTGAAAGCAAATCAGATCTGATGCTGCAACAGCAGTAGCAGGGGCCATACAATCGCTGCTCAAATGCCCAGTCCGACCGCACTTGAAGCAGTCGGAACTCCCTGCCTTGCACACCCCATCGTGCATCTTCCCACACCTGCCACATCGACTGTGGCTTGGCTGAATCCTGGATTTGTGATCTGAAACCTTGGGCTTTTTGCCCGAACCTCCTGAACCCGAAACCGCCTCCGGTTTCCTCTTCTTTTCCATCTCGAGATCAATCTCCCTCTCTCGAGCCCTAGCAATCATGTCGTCCAACGTTTTACAGCTGGACCGGCTCACAAACTGGCGAATATCGCTCCGCAACATCTCATGATAACAGGCCTTCTTCATCTCCTCATCGGCTACATACTGAGGAACAAGAAGAGCCCTCTCCCTGAACTTGGCGGTGATCTCCGCCACGGTCTCTGTAGTCTGGGTGAGGTCCTGAAACTCTCTGGCTAACTGTTGCACCTCAATAACTGGTGTAAACTCCGCCCTGAACCTGGTAGAGAAATCAGCCCAGGTCATGGCATCCAACGCTGCATCATCTCCCATGGTATGTCCGACCTCCTCCCACCAATCCCGTGCCCTGTCCTTCAGGAGACAGGACGCCAGTCTAACCTTGTCCCCCTCGGGACACCTGCTCGTGCGGAACGCGTTGGCCACATCCGCCAACCATCTAGTACTCGCTATGGGGTCCCGTGCCCCATGATAGTCTGGAGCTCCGCATGCCCTGAACTCCCTGAACATAAGTGTGCGCGACCCCATCATGGCCGCCACCTCGGCACGAAAGGTGCCCAACCTCTCATCCATCAGCTCTAGGATACCCTCCTTGATCGAACCGAAGATCACAGGAGTCTGCTCTAAAATGATACGAGTAATCTATGAGGAAAGAAACTCTCTGGTCTGCTCATCCATGCGTTCGTTCCCCGAGCCTGATCCTGATCCCTCCCCGGCACCTCCACTGCCGGCTGCTGGCCTCGAACGTAAAACCACCATTTTGAAACACATCATAGCTACATCAAAAAGCTGAAATATCTCAAGGGATCATTGATACTACGACTAGCTTCCTGGTCTTGTCTCGGCCTTCCTTGATTCGAGTACGGATCCTCTGCTTTCAGTAGTACGTGCCCATACTACCTTCCACATTTATCCGTACTTTCCTCAAGAACTGCCTTGACTCCACCAAGTCACTTCTACTACTACTGATCTCTGCTACTCTCATCCTAGGCCTGCCCTAGGGAAATCTCTGACTCCACTCAAACCAGTCCTCAGCTGCTGAAGGCCTCCTTGTAATGCCAATTAGCCATCACCTAAATACCATCACATGTGATGAGGCTCAGATAATCCTTCAAGTAAAAGGCTCGTCCCTACAACGGTTGGACTCAAACAAGAGCTGCGCAATAGGGCCAAATCCAACACTCTGAGATTATTCAACCCTGATCACATGTGACGTGACATATTCACCTAATGGCTAACTCCCATCACTCGGAGTCCCACAAAGCACAAAGCAAGCAACATTTGGACACAAGAAACTACTCAAGCAATTCTATCCTCGTAACGAGAAAACTGTACTAGCATACAATGCTAAACTCATACTATCAGGCGTAACCTAAACAGGCTATCCTACTGCTGTCTACTCAATGCTAGCATGCAATTCTCAATAAGCTAAAACATATAGCAGGCACATAAGGCATCCTCCTAGATCCTTAGTCCTATACTAGCATGTTGTTCTACTGAAACTGAAACTGGAACTAAAATTGAAACTGAAACTTGTAGGGGTAATTTGGGAGTACTTACTTGAGCTCGGCTAATCGCATGCACCACACCCTTATCTCGTTTACAAATTCTTTTCTTTCTAAGTGCTTTTCAAAATTTTCTTTCGAAAACATTTTCCTTTTGAAAATCTTTTTATCTTTCCCTTAGTTTGAGTTCAGATACACCCAGAAGTGTATCCAAATCCATCAAACCAAGGCTCTGATACCAACTTGAAACGACCCAAAAATACCACCCAAAAATTTCGATTTTTATTATAACAAAAACCACGAGACTAAGTATCACATAATAAAACCATAAGCTGCGTGTTTCAAAAACCATAATAAAATATTGTGAGAAAACTGTGTCACAACTGTATCCAAACATACCAAGAAAACTAAATCAACTCCCAGGACAAAACTGAAGTTGTGGTGTGTGCGATGCCATCATCCCGAGCTCTTCCCTTTGCTTGCGGAAGTACCTGAAACCAAAACTGAAACTGTAAGCACAAAGCTTAGTGAGCTCCCCCAAACTACCACATACCACACAATAACATATAAAGCACATACTGGGCCTTGCCCACTGCATCGGACCGAAGTCCGGACTAACTGGGGCCTTGCCCCCTACATCGGACCGAAGTCCGAAGCTGACTGGGACCTTGTCCCCTACATCGGACCGAAGTCCGAAGCTGACTAGGGCCTTGCCCCCTACATCGGACCGAAGTCCGAAGCTGACTGGGACCTTGCCCCCTACATCGGACCGAAGTCCGAAGCTGACTGGGACCTTGTCCCCTACATCGGACCGAAGTCTGAAGCTGACTAGGACCTTCGTCCCCTACATCGGACCCAAGTCCGAAGCTGACTGAACATAACATAAACATATCAACTAGCATAAACACATAAATCCTGTCTGAGCCACAGAGACGTCAAACATACTAGCTACTACATTAGACCACAGTCCAGAAACTACGGCTAACTGAACGGGCCGGCATTGTGGCCTTAGACCCGTTCCTACTGAAGGGAAACTCACCTCGTGAACAGGCTGCTGTGTGTATGGCTCTGGAAGCTAACTGCTTCAGCTCCGGTATCTCCCCGGCTACAATCCATAAACACACTCAATCAGATGCTAATCACTGTATTGGGTAAAATGACTCTTTTACCCCTGGTCAAAGTCAACCCTCCCGGTCAAAGTCAACCTACAGTTGACCTGACTCGCCGAGTTGGGCCGCCAACTCGTCGAGTCTCTAGTCTCACTTCTCAACCCTACTCGTGGCTACTCGTCGAGTATGGCATCGACTCGACGAGTACCCTCTCGATCCAACAACTCAGGCAATCTGCATCCGACTCGCCGAGTCATATGAACAACTCGACGAGTTGTTCTTGAGCTAAGAAGATTGCCTTGGACTCGCCGAGTTGTATGAACAACTCGTCGAGTCCCTCCATTACTGAGTCTGCCCTCCAACTCACTGAGTCCACTCTACTACTCACAGGCTTCCACTCGACATCACTCAAAAGGGGGAAAAACGGGACTCGCGACTTGACTCGCCGAGTCGTTCTTCCGACTCGCCGAGTCATATCCATGCAGCTACTCTAAACTCGATTCTGCTTGAATCCAGCGCATACAAATTATAGATCTGAGTCCATAAGACTGATCTACCACGTAAAGTTTCCAACTTTACGTGTACATACACATGAAAAAGGAGATAAAGGCTAAAAAGGCACTTAGAAGAGTAGATCTAGGGGTATCATGCAAAATAGCTCCATAAAGGTGATAGATCTACGGTTTTGGGACTGAAACATGGCTAGATCCGAAGGCTAATCAATCTAATGTGATCTCTCTACCAAGAACAAGCTAAGAAATGGCTAAAAGAGGCTAAATATGCTTGCTAAAGAGAAATCAATCATAGAAACAGAAGGAATTCGGTTAATACCTCAATAAACTCTGAAATGGGTGCAAGACCTTGGATCTTCTTCTTCTCCTTTGGATCTAGCCTCCTTCTTCTCTTCAAAACTTCAAGATTCACACCAAGAAATACACAATTACTCAAGGAAACGATTAGGGTTTGCTAAAAGATGCTCTGAGGGTGAAGGGGACGAGTTTGGGGGCTCATAAGGTGGTTTAAATAGGGTGCAAACCCGGGGATTTAGGGTTTCTACTGTTGGATTAGTGTCTAAGTCCATAACTATTTTGGTATGTACTTGACCCGATGGTGCATGGTCCTTTTGGGTTGCCTTCACCAAAGCAACTTGATAGGATGATTTATGGAGAGAAAGGATTAAATATGATTTATTAATATATTATGAGAATAATATATTAAAGGAGAAATCATATTGTTTAATTAATATTAGTCAATAATTAATTAGTAATTAATTTTGTGACTAAAAGAGATTAATTAAACTTAAGGGACTGGAATTGTAATTATAGGATAATTGCAATTTGGGCCATGGATTGCCTTGAATCAAGAGGTGGACGAATTCTGTGGGCAAACCCATAAGAATTTCGTACATGGGCTTGATTAAAGGAGTCTATGGGTTGCTTAGGGCTTAAGCAACCAAATAAGGGTTTCCTTGTTAGATAACCCTAATAGCCTCACTATATATAGAACCCTTAAGGCTCAAAAACGTGGGGAACTTCTTTTCTAGGGTTAGAACACGTTTTGGGAAGCCTCCATCCTCTTTCCTCCTCATCCTTTTGCTTATGGTGTTTGTGAGCCATTAGAGGGGTGACACTTGTGACTGTAAGCCTTCCAAAGTCAATTCAAGGAGGAATTGGGATTGTTATTGCTACATAACAATCAAGGTAATATCATAAACCTAATTATATGTTAATATTGATTTCCATATGCTAGAATTAGGGTTTATAGTCTTGGATTCAAAGCATGTACAATAGATAAACCTAGATCCAAGCATTAGGGTTTGTATGAGCACATAGGATGTCTTATGACCAAAACCCATCAGTGGTATCAGAGCCTAGCTTGGTTTCAATTGTATTGATGCATTGTATAACTGGAAAATTCGTTTTTTTTGGTTTCTGGAGGCTGGACTCGCCGAGTCCATGGCTGAACTCGCCGAGTCCATGCAGACTCGACGAGTCCAAGCCTGACTCGCCGAGTCAGCTCGTCAGATGGAGGGTACTTCGGGATTTCTTGTTGTTTTTGCTTATGGATAGTTACCTTATCTTGTTAGATCAATATAAATCCGATTTTATGATATATTTTACTATATTCTTGATCTAATTGAAGATATTTATCAATTAATAAGATAATTGTTTCCTTATAAGATAATTGATTAATCATTTTGACTAAATTGATAAATTGTTTTGCAAGAAATCATTAAACAAATCAAATATTGATAATTATGTAATTAAATGTTAATCTTGAATTATTTGTTATTTGATCCTTGTTGTTATGAAAAGTTTCATATTTTGCCCTTTAGGTTTTATAGTTTAAATTTGAACCCAAAAGTTTTGTTGTTTTGAAATTTAAATAGTTGAAACCCTAATGTTTTGAAAAAGGTTTCAAAACTTGCCCTCAAGTTTTGGAATTTAAATTTTGATTAATTGTTTAATTTTGATATATATTTAAATTCTAAACCCTAATGTGTTGAAATGTTTCAAAACTTGCCCTCAAGTTTTGGAATTTAAAAGTTGATTAAAAGTTTGATTAGGAATGTTAAATTCTAAAACTCTAGTATAGTTTTGAAAAAGTTCAAATCACACCCTTATGGTTTTATTAATTAATTAAGGTGTATAATTAAAAGAGGTTTAATAAATCCATAAAAGTTTAGGTTTACAATTTAATTGAATTAAAAGTATAATTGTTAAATTAGACCACTTAGTATTTTAAAAGTATAAAATACACCCTATACTATATATAACATTAAGGGTATAACATGGCGATATTGGATTAGTGTCTAAGTCCATAACTATTTTGGTATGTACTTGACCCGATGGTGCATGGTCCTTTTGGGTTGCCTTCACCAAAGCAACTTGATAGGATGATTTATGGAGAGAAAGGATTAAATATGATTTATTAATATATTATGAGAATAATATATTAAAGGAGAAATCATATTGTTTAATTAATATTAGTAAATAATTAATTAGTAATTAATTTTGTGACTAAAAGAGATTAATTAAACTTAAGGGACTGGAATTGTAATTATAGGATAATTGCAATTTGGGCCATGGATTGCCTTGAATCAAGAGGTGGACGAATTCTATGGGGAAAACCATAAGAATTTCGTACATGGGCTTGATTAAAGGAGTCTATGGGTTGCTTAGGGCTTAAGCAACCAAATTAGGGTTTCCTTGTTAGATAACCCTAATAGCCTCACTATATATAGAACCCTTAAGGCTCAAAAACGTGGGGAACTTCTTTTCTAGGGTTAGAACACGTTTTGGGCAGCCTCCATCCTCTTTCCTCCTCATCCTTTTGCTTATGGTGTTTGTGAGCCATTAGAGGAGTGACACTTGTGACTCTAAGCCTTCCAAAGTCAATTCAAGGAGGAATTGGGATTGTTATTGCTACATAACAATCAAGGTAATATCATAAACCTAATTATATGTTAATATTGATTTCCATATGCTAGAATTAGGGTTTATAGTCTTGGATTCAAAGCATGTACAATAGATAAACCTAGATCCAAGCATTAGGGTTTGTATGAGCACATAGGATGTCTTATTACCAAAACCCATCATCTACCTGGCAGGCAGACTCGCCGAGTCCCGAATATGGACTCGCCGAGTCGCCGACTAACACGTGCTCGAATTACCGCCCCTACTCGACGAGTCAGGCCATAGACTCACCGAGTCCCTCAATAACACTTCTAAATAAAAGCCACAGGAACAACATACCAGAGCTGGGGCGTTACATAGAAGCTTTTTCCAATGTTTCAGAATTATACTTAAACTTGTAAGCATAGCCATGCTTACTAAACTTTAGTAAATCATGACGAATAGTCTTATCAATCCTTGTGGTGGATCTTGACCAGCGCACACCCAGTGTACCCGATCCCCTAGTCCTTCACTTGACTCGTATATACATATGAACAAGGAATTAGTCTTAATTTACCAAATATGAAAGTTCTCATTCATCACACAATACAATTTGCATGATTCCAAGTTTCTATCCAACTGAAACTTGGGTGATGAGAATCTTTCCTTATTTGGCAAATACTCGACACTACCACAAACGAAAGAATCAAATTCATATTGCTAACATAGAAACATATAAACATCAATTTTCACAAATGCCATTGCAAGGAGATATAATAAAAATAAAACAAAATTTTATTTATTTATAAAAATGCAGAAAAAACTTTTCCTTACAATGAAATTACAAAAGAAAACTATGTTATTACATATTTCCTTGCAATCTATCATAAATCCTAAGCAGCAACTCAAAAAAAAACGATCTTCGAACCATGCGATTGAAATCCATCTTCGTGGTTAGATTCAACATACTCTTCCTTTAAGCTTCCTTCCCTTTGCATGATCCTACAAAACATCAAAATGCAACATTGTCACATCATGTATTAAGAATCAACAATTAGGAACTTAACAGAGTTAGATAGTAGACTTACCTAAAGCATAGTCAAAATTTTCGATTCTACCTTTTCTTAGATCTTTCAGGTAGTCAGGGCAGCTTCACAACCAATGCCCCTTTTCTTGGCAATAGAAACATATAGACTCTTTGGGAACGGTACACAGGACAATCTCAAACTTAGCCTTTCTCTTTCCCTTGGAAAGAGAAATATTTTATGGACTTCCATTGTTTCCATTGTCAATGTCCACGGAAGTTTGGGGAGTAGATCTTTGAATCAAATTTGTTTTTCCAGTGCGCCACATCATTGCTGATTCAGCAGAAACGAGCAAATAGGTAAGATCAATAAGGGTCATGCCGTGGTTTGTCACATAGTAGTCCTTAATGAACTCACTATATAACTTAGGAAGTGAATGAAGAACCCAGTCAACAGCCAACTTCCTTAAGACTTCAACACCCAATACTCTCATCCTGTCAACATGTGACTTCATCTCCAAGACGTGAGTACACATATGCCTTCCATCTTGATGTTTCATTGCAAGTAGGGCTTGAGTGACCTTGAATTTTTCAAGTCTTTGAACTTGTGGGTTAGGGAGAATTATTGGAGGATGTGGAGGAAGTGAAGTATGAATTCCACGGTCCAACTGTTGGACATCATCTCCAAGAGGAAAGCTTGTTCCAAAGGATTCGGGAAGACCATAGTTGTCTGAAATAGACATCTACAATGGGAGAAATTCAAGTTAGTTGATTTAAGTCCTTAATATAACACCCAAATGAAATATTAAGGCTAGGACCCAACACAATATTTTACAATTTGGAAGAGGGATGCCGTAATCCAAACTGCAAAATACTTGAAGGTAGGTAAATGACGATTTACCAATTTCCATCACGAAAAACGAAAAAGAATTTTAGGTTTTAAGTGAATTGAAATTCCTAGATCCTTTGAGATTCATTGAAACTTTCAATGGCATGTGTTAAATTTCGATTGCGCCCTTCAAGTTTGTGACTGGGATGCCGAGGATCACAAACAAGGTGTAAATAACCATGCAAGATAACTTGGTACACCCAATGTTACAACCACCTAATCAATGTGCCGGTTAACCACACACACTCCATTGATCTATGATTAACATCAAGCTACCCTTTGCCACGCACTGTCAGTCCAGATTAGTGATCCGGTTAACCACACACGCTCAACTAACGACTTAAAAAGGTGCAAAGTGCAATTTCATGAGTTAGCACCATATTCACATTTTCCTAAGTAACTAAGATTTGGGAATTTATAAGTGTTTAGTTACTTAATATTTATCATTATACTTTTAATAAAGGGAGAATTAGAGTCCTATCCTACCCGTTCGGCTAACGACCCTTCACCAGTCAAGGAAGTGGTGGGTGTAACCTTATACCCCCCTTATAGACCGACTTCGTGAACGAGGCCTGGTAACGGTAAGACTGACTTGACTCTTATACACACACACACACACACACACACATATATATATATATATATATATAAATACTAAACCTATAATATTATAATAGTATAGGGATTGAATTTTACACTTTTAAAATTCTAGGGTTTGGAATTATTCAAAAACATGAGGGTAAGTTTTGAACTATTCAAAAAATTTTGGAATCCATAAATTATGAGTTTAATATAGGTTTAAATGAAAAGACTCTTGAAAATCCATAACTTGAGGACAACTTATGAAGTTCACAAAACCATTTATGGGAAAAGGACTCTTCAAGTTCATAACCTATAAGTTTAATAGTCTTTTTAAAAGAAAAACTTTTCATTTTCCATAACTTGAGGACAAGTTATGGAATTCATCAAAACATTTATATAAACTATTGTAACTTACAAAAATCAAGCAATTTTGTCAATGATCTAAATCAAACTCATAAGAACAAGACAATTCACATCAAACAAATTTCACGTAATTAGCCTAACCATATAAACTAATAAAAAGCATGAAACTTTGACAATTATCTTATAAATTGGATAAGCATGATCATTACCAAATCAAAAATAGGTTTATAAGTTCAAAAACAACTTAGGGTAATGATCCTAGTCCAATTCCAGCCAAAAACATCAAAAAACTGCATTCTGGAGCACCAACTCGTCGAGTGTATGAACCAACTCGGCGAGTTGGTCAGGATTGTGCTTGGACTCGGCGAGTCCACTGTCTAGAAAGCTAAAATTCGATTTTTAAAGCATTTCCAAGCAAGTAGCATCAAGTATATTGGAAAACAACCCTAGGCTCTGATACCAATGTTGAGTTTTGAGCATTATAAAACTCCTAAGGTGTACATGCGACCCTAAATACCTTGGATCTATGTTTTCTCTATTATACATCCAAACTTGAACTTTCCAAGGTATTACCCTAACTAGCATACAAAACTTTGATACTTTTCTTTGAACCTTTAGCCTTTAAGAGCTTAGAACCAATAGTATGAATGCCTCAAATGGAATCACCACACACCTAGAACAAAGGATAACTTAAGAAGAGATTCCTTGCACACACAAATTAGCTAGCCCTTTAGTATTCCACTTAAGTGCCAATTTATGAGCTAGAGGGGTTCTTATATAGTGTGGCAAACTAGGGTTACACCATGTAAACCCTAATGACTTTCCATATCCATCATGCTCCATGGGTTAAAACGTCCATGGAGTATCCATGGGTTACCAGATGGGTTTAGCCCAACATGAAGAACTATGGATCATAAGCCCACTTTATAAGAATGAATGATTTACCAAATCAACCACTTATATTTAATTAGTCTCTTTTTCATCACAAAATTAATTCCAAATTAATTCTTCATCAATACTAATTAAACAATATGATTTCATATTAATATATTAGAACTTATAATATATAAATAAACCATAAATAACTTCTTCTCAAAAGTCTATCCTATTAAATTGTCTTGGTGATATGCAACCCAAATGGACCATGCTACTCTTGGGTCAAGTGCATACCAATAATAGTTATGGACTTAGACATTAATCCAACACTTGGATGTTTTCTCTATCATGTTCTTCAAAGATGATCTCCTTGCTATTTGTTATAGATATATTTTTTCGGGGTCTTTCCTCCTTTTCGTCTTGGACACTTTGGCGTGCCTTTTAGCTGCAAAATAAGAAGTTCCACAGATGTCAGATCCTCCGGAAATAACATTGATTACCTAGGCATCTGAGGGAGGGGATCCTGGCCTTTCCAAGATCTTTACAAGGTCCCACTTTTTTTTCCCTAGATCTTTCTTTTTTCCTTCCTAGGATCTCTTTGAGATAACCCTTGCTTAGGAGATAACTAATCTCCTTATGAGGGCTATGAAGTCCTCAATGGTGTGACAGAAATCCTCAGGATATGCACACCACTTGGATTTTTCTTTCTAGTTGTTCGACTTTTCTCCTTTTCTTGGCCATCTCGCTTTGTTGCTAAGATCCTGCATGGCGAATATTAGGCCTGAAACATCTATAGAGAAGCAATATTGAGTAATTTTAGGAAATTCGTCTTCTTCCCCTTCATCTTCAAGGGCGTTAACCATGTGATGATTTAGTTTGAAATACAGTTTTAACCTCTTAGGATCTCTGGGCTAAGGATTCAGCCTTCCTGTTGGGATTGTCACAGGGACTTGGCTTGTTGGCCTTCTTTTATATTTCTTTGTCTTCGACCTTAGTGCTCGGATTCTGACTTCATCCATACGTTTACATGGAGTCATCACAAGGTCTTCATAGAATGGAGAATCAATCTCCATACCCATCTTAAAGGCCTCCATGGTAGTGGTCATGTCGATGTTTGGTATGTTTAAAGCTTCCTTGCCAAACCTACTTACAAAATACCTTAAGGATTCTTTAGGATCCTATACCACCCGATAAAGATCACTAGTGATCCTTTCGAACATTCTGCTGCAAGAAAATTGATTATTGAAAAGATTAACTAAATGACCAAAAGAGGTAATAGAATAAGGAGGAACATTAAGAAGCCATTTTAAGGCTGATCCTATAAGCGTCGATCTGAAGCCTTTGCATAAACATACTTCTTTTAAGTCTGGCAGAGTGGGGATGGTTTCCATTCTCTCCCAATATTGTGCGATATGTTTTTCGGGATCTTTGGTTCCATCGTATGGCTTCATGCTGGGAGTTTGGAAGTGCTTAGGATTTTCGGTATCAACTATTGAGGGGATGAATCTTGAGATCCTATGACTAGTGAGGGATGCTTCCGGTATGGGCTGGACCACCCCTGGTATGATTGAGATCATATGTCTTAGTTGTTGGAGTTCTTTGGCTATAATTGCACATATTCATACATCAAGATCCATAAAGTTAGTATTGATAGTGTTACTATTAAAGAAGTTACCCGTATTCCTGTTATTAGTAGTATTAAAAGGTTTCATCAAGATCCCGGGTCACAGGAGTTCGGATGTTTGGGATTATTCTCCTTGTTGGGGTAGCAACGGATGTTGGAACTGTCACTTTCGGGCGTTTCCCTAGGGATCCTGGATTGTCAGAATTCAGGATTCCCGGTTGCAAGATTGAGGATGTCGCCTCCTGAGGTTTGTGGATCTCCGCCCTTATCCTTTCCACTCCCTTAAACAACATTCTAGTGTCTTCATGTTGCTGAGCCACTTGCTGTGTCAACGCCTTCCTCATGGAGAAGAGTTCGTTATTAGAGACCAAGGTAGGAGGGTCTTGGAATCCCAGGGATCCTAGAGCAACCGAATGAGTGCTCTTATTTGGTACATCAGAAGTTTTCCTCTGACCAGGGAGTCCTCTTGGAGGAGGTGGAAGATTTTTCAAAGGAATAAAGGGAACAAAGGAAGAAGAAAAGGTTGGTTGTGTAGACATGATTTTCGAGGATTATAAACACCACGACCCCACGGTAGACGCCAAATAGTTTTGGTCAAAAATCAATCAAATGAATATCAACCAAAGTGAATAAGAGGTTGTGGTGTTGTAGTTGAAATGATTATCGAAACTAGAACAAAATTACACAAGTGGTTTACAAGGAAAGTCATTGATCCTTGCTAAGATCTCCGACACAAAACCTTGGGAGGTGATAATGATCACCTACCTTGTTTAATTGTATTGACTGAAATGTGAATTACAGAAATGGAAGTACATTAACGAGTATAAGTATTGCAATAGGTCTAGTTGTGTATAGTATGGGAAGTACATATGTTTTTATAGTCTAGTCTAAGCAACCATGTCACACCCCAAAACCGAGAACGGCGGAAACGTTCTGGGGCGGAGGACGTCATGTATGTATCATAACAATGTAAATTAGTAAACAAGCAACAACATCGTCCATTGCATTAATAGTAATAGTTTAATACATGTGTGTTCTTTCATAGAAATAAGACATTACAACAAGTAATCAAAATAAAAGACGAGTCTTGACTGCTCCGCCTTCGCAAAACCTGGTCATCGTACCTGTCTACTGGTGACCTGAGAATACAAGTTATTTTGAAAGTGTAGATCAACATTTAAGCTGGTGAGTTCATAAGTATTTAATGTCATTGTTCGTATAAGTTTGATGATAACATTTGAAATCGTTCAATGTAATTGTTTGTACATGTTTTGAAAACTCCTAGAAAATCCCATATTTTCTACTAGTATAAAAAGTAGTCTTCTACCAAGACCTGAATGTTTTGAAAGTAGTCTTCTACCAAGACTTGTATGTTTTGCTGTAACAAAGATGGTTTTCCCCTTTATGAATAATATTAACAATATATATAGTCTACTTCATCGTTTACGTGAATGTATCACAAAATAAAAGTAATAAGGAAAATATAGCCATATAAGTATTATCCTTTGGTATTAGGATAAACACGACGTCGCGACTGCCGAAATGTTCTCACCGTGAATATCCGTAGATGTTCATTTTCCTCTGTAGCTAACAACAGGTGGAAGGAATGGTTAGTTCCTTAAATGTCTTCCTAGTATAAGTATTAACCGTAGACATCAGGAGATGTGTCATTATCCTCTGTAGCTAACAGTGGCTATAGGAATGGTTAGTCCCACAAAGTATCCTTTGGTACTAGGATATACAGTCCAATCTATCTCGTCGATTATGTGATTGTATCACAAGGTAAAGATAAGAAGGAGAACTATATAACAGTATCTACACATATAATATGTAATAGTAACTCATCATATATTATCTACGTAAACGTATTCATGTAAACACATCTATGTAAACGTATTCATGTAAGCGTATCTATGTAAACGTATTCATGTAAGCGGAGATCTCTGTAAGTGTATCCCTATAAGTATATCCATGTAAGAGGAATCTCTGTAAGAGTATCCCTTCATATAGCATGTAGTCTAGACTCATGAATGAACTGACTCTGGTGTAATTTCTTGTAATAAGAATAATGTTTTGTATCCTCTAAACTATTCCTATAATAGTTTACTAGAATGTAATTGATGAGTGTCCAAGTAGGTTTATACACTCTTGCTACCCAAGAGTGTCGGAATTGAACTGACTGATGGAACATTTAAGACTATATATGTACATATGATATATAACTAATATTTAAACGACTTTCGGACGAGTACCCAATATCCCATCAGACCACATCCAAATCGAGGAAAAGGAAACAGGGTGGATAGCCTTCCTAAGTCTTTTAAACATTTCTTATATAACTATACATATAGAGGCATGCAATTTATAATATAAAAGCATAAAAGAAGTTTTGTAAAACCTTTGAAAAGTTTAGTAGATAAGAATTTATGACTTGATGTCAGTTTATAAATCAAATCGAAAACCGTTTGACAACACAGTTTAAGTGTGAGAAAACCTTTGTTTGAAGCACAACTATAAGAGATTCAAAAGGAAACCTACAGTTTGTAAGACAGTTTCTAAAAGTATTTCAACATGTAAAAACGTTTGAGAAAACTATTTGAAGTACATATGAAAATGTTCGTTTGTTCTGTTATATGAATGTATCTCCTTGAAATAGTATTTCTAGTAAGTAAAAGTTCGTGATGTTCTCGTAAAACTATACCTATTATAGTTTTCTTTAAGTGTGTCTCGTTTGTATAGTAATCCCTAGTAAAATGTTCACTTGTTATGAAAAGTATAATTTTTATAGTGTCTAAGATGGACACATAAACATACAGTATAAGCAGAGTGTTTGATTTATACATATATAACAACCTTTTTCATTTCAAAAGATATGTTATTATCGTGATACATTTTGCATATGAAAGTTTCCTTATAATAGTTATAAATCACATATGATTCCATTCATAAAAAGTGTATAATGAAACTTTATATAACACACGAAAATTATCGTGTGTTTTACTTGTATCCCCCCCCCCCCCCCTTAAAAGCATATAAAAACATTTATAAAACATTTAAAAGTGTGGATTATAGGGGTATGAACTCACTTGATAGATTGAAGAAAGCGAGACGAAAACCGAGTAGAACTTCTACTCAAGCAAGCGGATTTCTCGGGATTCTCGGGAACGTAAAACTTCCCTCCCAACTTGGATATGAAAACCAGGCCTTTGGGATGACTCCGAGGGTTGAAACGCAGAGATTCGGCGCGAGAAAGGGAAGAATTGAGCAAAAATGGCCGGCATCCTCGCACCCTTTATATAGGGTCTGAATCCCTCGCGTACGTTGGGCGTACGCAACGTCATGCATGAGCACATCCTCGATCGAAGCATCGGAGCGACGTGGCGAGCTGGAGCCTAGCATCCGAGTACGCTGGGCGTAACTTGGATTGGTCCGATGACTCCTCCTTCGGATAATATCAGATTTTGAATTAAAATTATATTTTAATAATTCAGTAAACTTCAAAAATTCATATCTTCCTCATACAAACTCCGTTTTCGACGTTCTTTATATCCACGCGAATTCTGACTTTATTTTTAATATTATATTTTAATAGGTTGGGACAGGAAAAGTCCGTTAAAGTTCCATAACTTCTTCATCCGACGTCCGTTTCCGTCAGACTTTTTACCGTTGCGCTTCTATTGTTGAGACCTTCGATTCTCATTTAGTTTGTGTCGGCTAAAAGTCTCTCGATCTCTATTTCGAGTTTTTAGCTGTCTCCTGCTATATCCGTAACTTAGAAAAATCATAACTTCCTCATATGAAGTCAGATTTGGACGTTCTTTTCATGTGCGCTTACGGTTTAATGATATCTAAAACTTTCATTTAGATACCTAAGGCTAAAAATTATTGTATTGAAACTTCGCGTTTTTCGTTTAATCGGTGTTGCCGGTTTTGCCGAGAATCTTCGGTTGGTCATAACTTCTTCGTTATAACTTGGATTCTAGGGTTCTTTATATGTACGAAAACCTTGATACAATTGCTACTACTTTATTTAACCCAAATAAGATTTTAGGAAAGTTAATTTTTGACCTAAATTTGACTTGTGATCCATCATATTGTCTCGAAATATCGGGTTGTCACAAACCATAAGTACGATATTTCTGGGATCCTCTTGGGATATATATGAACCGTTGGTTTGACTTGGTATTTTCAGGTCTTTTGTCTGATTAAAATGTTTCTTCGTTGAGAATGAGTCTTATATTGACTATTTTTGCACGAGTGAGAAATAAACAAGACATATATCTGTTAGATTATATTAAGAAATAATAATAACAACAGTCAGGATCCTGACATGTATTTAGGGATCCTCAGATGTCTTCAAGATTCGGGATTCTAAATGAGATTCAGGATCTTGACCCTGGCAGTTATGCTTTTCAGTTTTAAAATACTTGGAAAACTCAAACAAGGACAAGAAATTGATTGTCACAAAATCTAATATTACTCAAATTTTGTTAGCTTATAAGATATCGGTTTTTACATAAAACATATTATTGATTATTGTCATCGTCAAATTACTTACAAAATTGGGATTTAGAACCTTAGAACATAAATAAGTTATCTTCTCGAATGATATCGACCACTTAACGAATAAAAATATTAATAAACTTAAAAAAAAAAAGTTCTCATTGAAGATGCTTTGAGAATAATAAAATTAAACAGTTTACTTTATGATGATACCTTTAAAAAAAAGTTAACAATAGTGTTTTATAAATGACTATTCATTACCTAATTATAAAATGAACCACATCATAAACCTTAGAACACAATCTTGAAGCTCTTGAAATCGCGAGGTTTTTCCAAGCTTTGAAATCATTTTAAGAACTGCTCAAGAATATCATTTTCAAGATCTGAAGTTCAAAATGTTTTTTGAGTTCTAAAATTGTTTCAAATAGTCAAGGATTTTAGTTCGATTTCCAGATCTTTGTTTATGTATCTAAATACTAATTTATTGGTTTGTTTTAGAGAAGAGAGAAAAGATAATATAGAGTGAAACAAGAAATCTAAAAAATGTGTTCAAAACTCATACTTGGCCGTAAAATATTGTTTGACCGGAATGACCAAAAAATCATATTTGGCCGGAAAATATATGGGAAACTGACAAAAACCCCTATTACCACCTTAGCGGTCATAAGAGTATGATGTGAAATTTAAAAAAAAAAAATCCATAAACAAATAAAACATAAAAAATAATACAATGACCAACAATGGAAATTTAGTATCCTTCTAAATCATTATCTTTGGATTCAAACCCCACACCCTTTATCGTATTAATTTTCAAATTAATGTTGAAAAATGTATGAGATATTTACTTATATGTTATGAATAAAAATGTGTAGGATTTGACTTATGATTTTTACATAGAGTTAGATATTTTAAACAATAATCTTTTGTACCAATTTATAAAAAAATAAATGATGATGTGATCTAAGAATTAATATTGAAAAAGTGTTTACAACGTGAGGGCTTCTCCCCGTGACCTCCGGCAACACCCCACCACCCCCTCTTTCTGTCTCCCATTAATCTCTCTCTCTCTCTCTCTCTCTCTCTCTCTCTCTCTCTGTATTGGAGTTGGTGGAAAAACTAGAAATCGTAACTGGAGAGCAGAGTCACTCACTAGCACATACTTACGCACAGCTTTCTCTCTTCATTTTTAGCAGAAAATCAAGGGGTTGAGACGCTGGTAGTGCGGACTAGATACTAGATCGATAGCATTACAGAATCCGAAAATGAAGGCCAAATCACCAATCTTGAATTCTCCTATTGTTACTCTCGAACATAAGAGGTACAATTACACCTATCTTATCACTTTGGCATCCGTTTCATTAGGGCGTTGCACCGCATTTTACTCGCTTACTCTGTCTATGTCATTGGATCTATATCAAACACTATTGTCACTTGCAATCAGGACATTTTTTGTTTTTCTGGTTCCTTTGTGGTATTGATCGTGTAAAGCTTTAATCATGTCAGTTTTCTTAATGTCACATTGGGAACTCCGAGAATTTTGAATTTTAATGCTGAGCCTGTGATTTATCGGAAGATATTTGTGAACTTATTAACCGGATCGTTGTTTATTTCACTTGATTAACTTTGTGATAAATGTTGGTGATACGACAGAGATGCTTATGGTTTTGCTGTGAGACCTCAACATGTACAGAGATACCGTGAATATTCAAGCATTTACAAGGTACTCCTCTCTCCATCTCTTCATGTCTTCATCCCCTTTCTTATCTACCTTTCACTTTCTGATGGGAACTTCATTTGTACAATTTTCATGGATTTAGGAGGAAGAGGAGGAACGATCCGACAGGTGGAAGGATTTCCTTGAACGACAATCAGAGTCTGCTCAGGCTTCTGGACAGGAAACAGTTGATAGCCCTGATAAGGTCACAGAAGGGGATGATGAAGCTCAAAAGGAAGAGGCGCCTGCAACTCATCAAGCACAGATATGGGCTCACATTAGACCATCCCTTAGAGCCATTGAAGATATAATGAATGCCCGTGTTAAGCAGAAGATAGCTGTTGCTAAAACCGAGAAACTTGATGAAACCAAAAACCCTGCTTTGTTTGAAGCTTCCATACCGGTGAAGCCAAGCATTGAAGATGACTCTGAAGAAGAGTTTTACGATATGGAGAGGTCAGAATCGGACCCAACTCCACAACTCCCTTCAACTGTAAATGCCTCTACGGAACCATCAATTCCATGGAAAGAAGAGTTGGAATGTCTAGTCCAGGGAGGAGTCCCAATGGCTCTTAGAGGAGAGGTAAGTAAGGCTGCATTTCCAATTTCATCGCTTCTATTCCTGTATTCATCACTTTTAAAACTGGATTTCCTCACTATCCACCATTTATTGCAGCTTTGGCAAGCTTTTGTGGGTGTAAAGGCACGTCGCATTGAAAAATACTATCAAAACCTGTTGGATTCCGATACAAAGAATGATAACATTCTAGAAAATCAGATTTCACAAACAGAGAATGGAAGTAATGGAAGTAAGACATCAAGTGTCGAATCTGTAATATGCATACCTGAGAAATGGAAAGGGCAGATTGAGAAGGTGATTGTGTAAATCAACTTGAGTTCTTAGATTATAAATACCATTATTATTACTAACACTCCTAATTCCTAAATCATATGTAATTTTTCTTTCTTTTCATATGCAGGATTTGCCTAGAACATTTCCAGGTCATCCTGCTTTGGATGATGATGGTAGGAATGCTTTGAGACGTTTACTCACTGCTTATGCTAGACATAACCCCTCTGTTGGCTACTGTCAGGTACACATAAAATAAATATTATTATTTACTTCTTTACAACAATAAATATTATTGTTAATTGTTGGATCTCATGTAGGCTATGAATTTTTTTGCTGGATTGTTACTACTGTTGATGCCCGAAGAAAATGCCTTTTGGTGTGTTTGAATTTTGATAAATCTTGATTACATTTTTCATCTTTTAACGTTTCCTGAATACTATATTGTTGATATGATATCAGGGCATTGATGGGAATTCTTGATGATTACTTTGAAGGGTATTATTCAGAAGAAATGATAGAGTCACAGGTATAGTTATTTTAATATTTTAATCACACTAACTAAATCAAGTTATGTTCATTTTAATATCATTTTATACAGTGTAATGTTGCTATTCTCAGGTTGATCAACTTGTCTTTGAGGAGTTGGTGCGTGAGAGGTTTCCCAAACTTGGTTTGTTTTATTTATTTATTTATCGTTGACATAAACATTTAAATAATCCTAATTTTTATTTATTTATTTCTTTTGTGA
Source organism: Lactuca sativa (assembly GCF_002870075.4). Lineage (NCBI taxonomy): Eukaryota > Viridiplantae > Streptophyta > Magnoliopsida > Asterales > Asteraceae > Lactuca > Lactuca sativa. Next base: position 96,523,951 of record NC_056631.2, read on the forward strand.
TTGATTCTGACATCTAATTATCTGATGCAGTGAATCATCTAGATTACCTTGGAGTTCAGGTAGCCTGGGTCTCTGGACCATGGTTTCTTTCAATATTTATGAACATGCTTCCTTGGGAAAGTGGTTAGCTTCTATCATTCTCTGTTTAATTACCTAAATTTCATTTATGTTTCTGATTAAATGCAAGAAATATCAGCATCTTTTCTTTTCTTTTCTTTTCATTGATTTATTCTCATTATTGGTTGTTTTTTTAGTTCTTAGAGTGTGGGATGTGCTTCTATTTCAAGGAAATCGTGTCATGTTGTTTCAAACAGCTTTAGCTTTGATGGAGTTGTATGGTATGTATCTCTGCCTTTCTTTCTTTCTTTCTTTCCCTTGACTTTTGTCTCTTATTGTCAAAGATATCAACTTTTAACTTTTTTTGTTGCATATAATTTATGTTGATTCAGCATTGTGTAGGGCCCGCATTAGTGACAACAAAAGACGCGGGAGATGCGATCACATTGCTTCAGTCATTAGCTGGATCAACTTTTGACAGTAGTCAACTTGTGTTGACTGCTTGCATGGGTTATCAAAATGTAGATGAATCAAGATTACAAGTTTTAAGAAATAAACACAGGCCAGCTGTTGAAGCTGCACTTGAGGAAAGATCAAAAGGGCTTCTTATGTTGAAAGAAAATAAACCAGGGGTAAAATTGTCAAACGGTGTATTGTCAAGGATGAGTTCCGAATCTTCTAATGGAGATGAACTTTATTTGGGTGTTTCAGAGGATGTGGAGATTAATTCCCTTCCAGATCTTCAAGAACAGGTTTTCTCATTTTCCATTAGAAATAGCAATGTACTTCTGTTTTAATTTTTAATTTTTAATTTTTTTTTTAAAGATTTTGTGGCTGAAGAATGAGTTGTGCACGATTCTAGAGGAAAAACGATCAGCAACACTCAGGTGAATAGATTTATTTATTTATTTATTTATAAATAAAAACATAATGTTTTATTTTTAAATTTGTAGAGCTGATGAGTTGGAAACTGCTCTAATGGAGATGGTGAAGGAAGATAACAGAAGAGAATTAAGTGCAAAGGTAGCTTCTGTTGCTCTATTTTATTTTCATTGATTTTTTTTATATACTATAATTAGAAATATTCTAAAAAATATATATATTTTTTAAAATGATATTTAGGTTGAAAAGTTAACGCGAGAAGTAGCAGAGTTACACCAAGCTCTTGCTTGCAAACAAGAACAGGAGAATGCAATGCTTCAGGTTTTAATTTAATTTTTAAATAAAAAGTGGGGCCCTTGTATAATATATAATTTTTTTTTGAAGGTTTTGATGAGAGTAGAGCAAGAACAAAGGGTGACTGAGGATGCGCGTGTATATGCTGAGCAAGATGCAGCAGCCCAAAGATATGCAGCTCAAGTCCTTCAGGTTTTTTTTTTTTTTATAGCAACTTACTTTCATTTATTTTGGAGTTTATATATATATATAATATATTAATATTAATTATATTATTCAGGAAAAATATGAAGCAGCAACTACTTCACTTGGTGAAATGGAGGAGAGACTTGTTATGGCAGAGTCAATGTTGGAGGCTACCTTGCAATACCAATCTGGTCAACATAAAGCTCAGCCTTCCCCAAGGTATACTCCTACTCCCCCTTTCATTTCATATAAGGGTAAAAAAGTAAATAACCATAGCATTGTGATTGTGCTTTCATTTTTATTATTATCTGAATAACTTCTCTTTGTTCTTTAGATCAACAAATCAAGAACCTTCAAGAAAGATTAGTCTTTTTGGACTTGGGTGGCGGGATAAGAACAAGGTTTGCTACTGTATTACTTATTATTATTATTATTATTATTATTATGATATTTCATTCCATTTTTACCCTTGCAACTTTCATTTATAGAGAGATAAAAAAAAGTAAAAAATAGATTTCGCAATGTTAAACTTGTCTTGAAAATTACAGGAAAAGTTGGGTGAAGAAGCAAACCATGTAAAGTCTAGTGATGAGTTAAAGAGTAATGGTCTTCAAATGGAGGAGGTGTCCCTGGGTTGATGTGATGTAGCACTATTATGCTATATTGACTTGTACCTCATGAAGTAAAAGTTGTACTATTGCTATGGGTTTGACCATTGTAACACTTGAATATAATATATATTATTTGTTTCACAAGTATACGCTAGTAGCATTTTGTTCGTATTGTTTTTCACACACACACACACATATATATATATATATATATATATATATATATATATATATATATATATATATATATATATATATATATATATATATATATATATATATATATATAGGGGAGAGTTCAATTGAGAAAAAAAAAAGGTTGAGAATGGGAGAATCATTCTCAGCCAATCATTTATTTTTGCCGCAAAATCCTCTATTGTACCGACGGAAATGCGAAACGAATGCACATGTGTTTTTCCAACATAACATATTTCTTTAAACTATGCTAATCATTACCTTAATGTATACAAAAACATAGTTTTTTTCGTTTTTTTTTTTAATTTTTATAAGCTATTTTTATCAAAAAATGATTTTAAATATACCAAAATTCATGATTTTTTATTCTCTACAAATAGACATCCATATTAATATAGTTTTAAGATAAAATAAAAAATTTATTTTTTTTATATTTTCAGCTACCGTTATTCGTAAGTGAATAAAAATGAATCAGGTTTTTACTACAGTACATTCGTTATTTAGTTATGAATAAAAACTATGATTATTCTTTTTTTTACAATTTAAGTATCATTCATATATGAATATAGCATATAATAAACATGGTATATTCATATTTAAATATTAGACTATGCATTCACTTATGAATATTACATAGTATATTCACTTGTGAATATTAAATGGTATATTCACTTATGAATATTAGATAATATTTTCATATCTGAATATTACATAGTATATTATTCACTTGTGAATATTAAATGGTATATTCACTTATGAATATTAGATAATATTTTCATATCTGAATATTACATAGTATTACATGGTATATCGCATGTGAATATTACATAGTATATTCATTTGTGAATATTAGATGATATATTCACTTATGAATATTACACAGTATATTCACATATGAATATTACAAGGTATTTTCACAAATATATATAATTTTTATATGTTATTCACATATGAATAACATACAGACTTGCATATTTGTTTTTTTTTGTTTTAATAATCATATACTGAGAAAACATATTCATATATGAATATAACGTGGTAATTTAGTTCATGCATTTCATCAAACAGTTGGAGTGCATACAATTTAACTTTTTTTAAAAATGTTAAAAACATGATATTTTGACCATTTAAATCTTACAAAAGAGTAGATTGATATAGAATTATATGAAATTTTTCAAAAAAAAAAAAGCGATTTGATATTTTTCTAACCTCAATTTTCAAGTTTTATTTGATAATCGATGTTGAATGAATGATATGAAGTGGATTTTTGTTGATTATCGATGATGTTGATCTAATAATGCTGGGAGTATAATTAATCATAGATGTTGAAGATCTGATCGTATTCAAACACAATTGAAGGTTGAATTAAAAGAACCAAAAACGAATTTTTGTTGTTAACTGTTGAATCGTGTTGATTATTGACGAAGATCGATGATTGATTAACACTGGATGATGTTGATGATGGTTTAATTGAAGAAATCTGAATGATTGTTGAAAGTTGGAGAAGAAATTTGGATGATGAACGATGAATGGGTTTGAACTACAGATACGTATTTAAGATTGAAGGTTGTTCTCATATTTACAAGTTTGCCACCGTGTCTTTTTATGCTTGAATAAAATGAGTGGCTGAGAATGATTCTCCCATTCTCAACCTTTTTTATTTTCTCAATTGAACCCACCTATATATATATATATATATATATATATATATATATATATATATATATATATATATATATATATATCTTTTAATTGTTCATTAAGATTAAAAGAAATGAAAAGTTGGGAATCAAGGTATTGTAACCATATAACATTTATTATATAGTTTATCCTTTTCACTTAAGATTCTATTTAGATTGTGTTTGACATACTATAACTACTTAGATAAACTATATTATTTTTCAAAATTTTTAAGGGATAATGACTTAAAAGGGTAATACATTATTTGATTTGTATACATTTAGTCACTGATTTTTTTTTGTCCACATTTACCCTTTCAACTTGTTAAACTGTATACATTTAGTCCTTATGACCGACTACTCTAGGTTAGTAGGTAAAATGACTTAATAAGGTAATATATTTTTTACTTTGTACATATTTAGTCCTTAATATTTTTGTATACATTTAGTCCTTAATATTTTTTTGTTTCAAAATAAGTCATTTTTGTTTTTGTACTTATTCAATACTTATGAATATGAGACAATCATTGATGAAGTGTGTAGGGTTGTTGATGTTTATGTGTAACGTCTCATTTTCACAACAAAAAATTTTCATTTTTTAAATAAGGCAAAAGCCCCTGATTATATATTTATTATTAAGAAAACAACGTTTATTCCAAAGTATATTTATCATAAATCAGAGTAATATAAGAAACGTGGAATCCTCAATACTATTGATGAATGTGTACAGTCATGCCTTCGCCTTCCCACGATCAACGATATAACCTAAAAACATAAACAACTGGGTAAGCATAAAGTTTAGTGAGTGATGTGCACAAAAGTACCCACTAATTTTAATATTTATAACCTAACAAACTTAGACTATCTATGCACTTATAGGCAGTGTACCTAGTCAGATTACAGTATAGCTTAGGTAAGCCGGGTGTCGATCACAGGGAACGGTGGATTAATTTAATATATTTGATTATAGGTTACAGGTCACACGAAAATAATAAAGAAAATGGTTTAATAAATTTCAAACTAACAATTAACAACTCTCGATAAACTAATAGGAAAGCACATCTCTTCAGGTACTTTGGTTTAGATAAATTACACCTTAAAAACATAGACAATTGCATACACAAATTCATTTATTCATGTTCACCGATTCCTAACATGATTAGATTCGCGTTCACTATAACTAATCCTTTCGCAAACAAGTCAATTTAAACAGTGATCAGTAGATTAAACTAACATGCTTCCTAGTGTTCCATTCGTATCAAACAAGACTTGTAAATATAGTTAGTCGAATTACTAATTCAATTTAACCTCTTGTTGATGGTCATCAAACAAGGCTCACACATTAATTTACTTATTCTCAAGTTAATCCTAGTTTCACATTCGTTATTCCTAGACTTATAATCTCGATGGTCATCAAAATCATAAGAGACAAGCAATCAAGCAGATGTTTATACAACTCAATTCACTTAACAATTAACAACAAATAATCATCATTAATACGTAAGGATCTTTTAACAAGCTTGGCAAGATAAATTAAACATAAATAAACAATTCAATATAGCAATTAGTCTAGTAATCAAAGCTTCATTCAACCATAAACACAAAGTAAAAGGTTTTTACACCTAAATCAGAAACTAAATACAGAATAGTAACACAATGAAATGCTAAACATGGTCACGTTAGCAACCCATACGATTACCGATACGTATCCGCTCTCCAACCCTTCCGATCTCCGCTCCCGTTAGCTTAACGGCCTTCCGGCCGCCTTCTAGACCCTCAAAACGGCTTAACAGAAGTTTAATATCGACTAAATTAAGTTGGAAGTCGAATCCCCCTTTCTGGTTAGCTGAAAATCGACTTTTATAACCTTTGTAGCCGACTTACGTACGTTGGGCGTAATTCGGATTACGCTGAGCGTATTGAAGATTTCTACGCAATTGAACTTATCTGAGGCCAGCCATTACGCGGGGCGTACCCTTAAGTTACGTTGGGCGTAATTCAATTTGGTCGCTACGCTTAGCGTAATTGCTATTTACGCAGGGCGTAATTGTTGCTCCAGCATTTTTAATTACTTTTAGCTTCTAAGCCCGATTTCCGCTTCAGTATTTTCTTTTGTGCTTTATCGACAACGAAGAGCTGCAAAGCATAATTCAACGCATTATGAGTGCTTTTTAGTTCTAAAAGAGAATAAATAAGGCCAAAATATTATGATAAAGTGCATAAAAATATATATAAAAAAAATACACATATCAAAATACCCCACACTTAGCCTTTGCTTGCCCCTCAAGCAAATTTACTTTTATTTTACCAATATTGCACTAAACAATCCATTTAAAACTCAGCCATTATGTCAAGACCTCAACGCATGCATTTGTGTCTAAAATTTTCCTAAAGTACCCCCCATACTTTAAGTACTCACAATCTTCATAAACACTTGCCCACTTTTTCCGAACAATGCTCATTTTATGCAACCCTCCGAATCCATCCGCAGAAAACCTCCTAACCTCAAGGTATTTTTAGTTGAGCAACCTAAGCATACATAATCTAGAATTACAACTTTTCGATACCACTATGGAGCTCTTTTGGAATTCTTCAATTCTTTGACATTTGATCTTTGATTTCTTTGAATTCACCACCTTTGTTTGATTTGATCTCTGGTATCTTCAACTTTTTGAATTTCTTGGAATTTTGATCTTTTGATCTTCACTTTATTTGCTCCAAAATTCTTCAAACTTTAATCGTAATTCTCCTTTTTTTTTATTACATGTACCTTTCTTTTTTCACTCAAAACCTACATGATTAAGCAGAGACGCTCAACCTCAACCTTTATTGGTTAATGATAATAATTTTCCTGGATACATTTCAGGTTTAGGCTGCTAAACATATTGCATCCCTCAAACCAAGCGGGGTTATGTTTTTGTTCCATGATTTCACTAAAATAAGGGAGGCCACAAATGCACTATAACGTATATTGGCTCAACTAAACATTTGAGTTCTCATCGGATCATTTCATACAATATTAGCAAAATTTAAGTTATCACTAGATTTTTCTAAATTAAACTATTATTTCAAGTTTTAAAATTTTTAAATTTCCTAAATCTAGCAATTTCCTAACTATTATTTCATTTTTTCTTATAATTTTAATTTACTTTTACCGACCCCCTACCCCACACTTATTTCATACAATGCCCTCATTGTATGCTAAAACTAATTAAGAACATAAAAAGGGAGAAAAAGGAACAGACTCCCCTGGGTAGTTGTGGCGAGATCGAATGGGGCTGCTACAAGTTGCTCCAATTATCGCTGAAAGACTGAAAACTGGAACTGTTGCTTCTGAATTTGCCGAAAAATAAAATCAAGATTGTCGACTCCAAAAACGTGGTGCAACAGATTGCAAACAAATGTAATGTATAGTAACCATGACGTGGAAAAGTGTCGACCACGTCGTCTCGTCAAGAATGACATCCTCTTCTCGCGATGAAAAATCCCCCACAACATAGGAAAGTGTCAACCATGTCATGGCAGCCGGGATGATACGTCTTCCTCGCGTCGAAATAGAACTCTATGGTGTGGGAACAGCTCATCCATATCATAAGAGTCAAAATGTCGTAAAAATGCCAATCTTCTAAACAATCGCTCACGAAATCCATATGCACCCCACACTTGTGACAAATTGTGGGTCTTGACTATAATCTTCGAACTCTCACACGACTCTCTCTAGCAACAGTCGGACCTAGCTGCTGAACTTACTGCCAGCTTTCTAAGGGCAAAAATTCTGCAGAATTCTAAACAACCAAAGAGCATCAACATGGAAAACAAAAGTAAAACATCCTAAATTAAAGTTTAATTACATACCAAATAAAAATACTAAACTGAACTAAAAATAAAAAAAAAAACACAAAATAAAAATAAAAAGGATCACTCATCATCTCCATCATCATGCTGCTGTGTCCCCGAAGTACCGGCCCCATCATGTCGTGGCTGGAATGGTGGTGGGTAGGGAACCGAATACTGAAACCCCTGGTGGGCAAAGAATGCGGTCAACGCATCCCCAAACCACTGCTGTTGCCTGTCCACATGTGCAACATATTCACTAAGACGGTCAATGCCCTGAGCTAGGTAGCGCATATCAATCTCTGGCTCAGGTCCCTGCTGCGCTCCCCGAGGAGCAGGTCTACGCCGCTGGACCCGTCTCGGCTGTGGCTCGACGGCTCCCCCCTCATTCGCCACATCATCTGCTCGAACCCTCAAAACACCATCTCCACCCCGCTCCAATACACGCATCGACTCCAACAGCTGAATGCTCACCGGCCTCATATCGTGGAACACCATCGATCTCGTGATCTCACGCATCAGCAACTGATATGATCGGGTTAACCGCGTGATAAAATGCCCTCCGCATATCGGGCTATCCTCCTGAAGTCCCCTGGCCCTCCGTCCCAAATATGCAGCTAAAGCAACGGGAAGGTTCAGGTGCCTCCCAGGAGTAACAAGTGCCCATAGGAAATACAAGTCTGTCGAAGGCCCTCTCTCACTATTCTTGTGATGCGTGAGAGTCATGGAAATCAACCGGTGCATCAATCTGTAGGTAGTAGGCCGTATCATCCTACTTCGTGCAGTAGATGGCGTATAAACTCCTCCCGTAATCTCGGCCCCAAAAGTGTTCTCGTTATAGTCGTCTGGCCGCTCCGTAAGACAATCAGCAAGGAATGCCGGGAAGTGGACACTCCTCGTCTCATCTGCTATGTAAATACCCACTCGAGTTGCAAGCTCTATGACACTGCATTCCCGGCTCACTCCCCCCAGTCTGAACGCAAAAGTTGTCATGTCATTGGGTGCCTTCCTAGGATCATAGGAAACTGTAGCGTAAAACTCCAGCAAAAATTCCCGATAAACATGCTCCTGGATCCTGAACAATCGTGCCCATCCCTGACACACGGACAAATCCACACCACTCGCGTCCGAGTGCGTGTATTGCAAAAATTCCTGGATCAGTGCAGCTAGTCCAGTCCGGGTCGCCAAGTCCCAATCAAATGAGGGTGCTATGTCGATCTCTTTGGTGAGCAGCAAACTCAAACTGTTGACATATCGTGCCCGGGTTGCATCGTTCAGCGTTTGCGGAAATTGTAAGAAACGATGATCGGTCACATCCTCGGGTGGGTTAGTCCGTTGGGTTCTTCGGGCCATAATCAGCACAAATAAACACAAACACAAAACCAAACACAATTTCACAGAATTAACAAATTTTTAAACCAAAAAAAATTGGGGCTGGACATGGTCTGTACGCTGGGCGTACATCCAGCGTACGCTGGGCGTACGTCCAGGTTCCACGAATCTGTGTTCTGGTTCCTTTGCTTGTGCTAAAGTCATAACCCATATCAAAATTTGCAAGCAATAAACACAGCAGGGCAAACACATGGGGGCATATACAGCTTCGTGGTCCATAGCAGAAAAAAAAAACGGGACCACTCTAAAAAAATACGAATCATTCCCATGTCCGTGCCTTATTTAATCACGATTTAGCAAACACTAAACAGGGAAACTGCATAGGGCAGTTAAAAATCGAAGTCAAAAGGGGTATGCTAGGCGTCCGTCCCCGAGCTCAAACCGGCGGTGTGGGACGGGATTGAGACCAAATTAGGTCCTAGGGTTCAGTTCATTGGTCCGAATCAGTCTAATTAAGCCATAATCAACCACAAATTTGTGAAATCGGCCCTTAATTCGAGAAACATATAAACCCTAGATTTCGAACAAAGGTATTTTGCAGCTAATTGCATCGATTGAAACATAAATCCAAGCCATTGAGTATCCGAAAAATTTACTTGTGTGTCGAATTTGACAAGAAAAGAAGCACAATCGAGATTCTTTGAGAGAATTCGCCCGTCACAGCTTATGCGGCGAAATAGAAGTGTTTGAAAGAATAACAAAGAAGTCAAAGGGTCAAAAGATATACCTGGTCGCTGATTTACGCTGGGCGTAACCCCAACTACGTGAAACATCCATCCGCGATCCGGGGCTCATTACGCTTGGCGTAATTAAAATTACGCTGGGCGTAACTGAAACTGAAATATTCCCTTTTCTTTAATCGAAATTCTTTTCTTTTAATTAATTAATTAACGGACTTATAATTAATTATTTTTCTTTTTAATTGCTTCAATAGTTGACGACTTTCCGATGAGTGACATAAAAAATGAGACGTCATAATCACTTATCTTTGTCAAGATCAAACAACAACGGTTGATCAAAAACCTTTGCATGCAAGAATTGGTTTGTGAAAACACCCACTTTCGGGACCCGTTAGAATATTTCCTTTGTTTTCTTTGCACCTTTAACTAAAAGCGGAACAAGAAGTGACCTAACTAGTCAAGAACAGCAAGAGCTCGGTCTTCCACTTAACCACCTCGATACGCCTTGCTATACTACGCCTCGTGGATTGAGTTGGACAAATCGCCCAAAGTAGTAGACTAAACAAGTCAAGAATTCCCTAATCGCTTGCAATCTAGAAACCCATGCAAAAAGTAAAACCAAACAATGTGTATGATCACGAATTCCTGCACATAGCAACAAAAACCTTCCCGACAAGTGAAATGATATCAACGAAAATAAAACTAATAAAATAAAAAAACTAACTAAAAACAAATAACGAATAATCAAATAAACTAAATTAATTGAAAGTCGTTCCCCGGCAACGGCGCCAAAAACTTGATGTGCACAAAAGTACCCACTAATTTTAATATTTATAACCTAACAAACTTAGACTATCTATGCACTTATAGGCAGTGTACCTAGTCAGATTACAGTATAGCTTAGGTAAGCCGGGTGTCGATCACAGGAAACGGTGGATTAATTTAATATATTTGATTATAGGTTACAGGTCACACGAAAATAATAAAGAAAATGGTTTAATAAATTTCAAACTAACAATTAACAACTCTCGATAAACTAACATGAAATCACATCTCTTCAGGTACTTTGGTTTAGATAAATTACACCTTAAAAACATAGACAATTGCATACACAAATTCATTTATTCACCGATTCCTAAAATGATTAGATTCGCGTTCACTATAACTAATCCTTTAGCAAACAAGTCAATTTAAACAGTGATCAGTTGATTAAACTAACATGCTTCCTAGTGTTCAGTTCGTATCAAGCAAGACTTGTAAATATAGTTAATCGAATTACTAATTCAATTTAACCTCTTGTTGATGGTCATCAAACAAGGCTCACACATTAATTTACTTATTCTCAAGTTAATCCTAGTTTCACATTCGTTATTCCTAGACTTATAATCTCGATGGTCATCAAAATCATAAGAGACAAGCAATCAAGCAGATGTTTATACAACTCAATTCACTTAACAATTAACAACAAATAATCATCATTAATACGTAAGGATCTTTTAACAAGCTTGGCAAGATAAATTAAACATAAATAAACAATTCAATATAGCAATTAGTCTAATAATCAAAGCTTCATTCAGCCATAAACACAAAGTAAAAGGTTTTTACACCTAAATCAGAAACTAAATACATAATAGTAACACAATGGAATGCTAAACATGGTCACGTTAGCAACCCATAGGATTACCGATACGTATCCGCTCTCCAACCCTTCCGATCTCCGCTCCCGTTAGCTTAACGGCCTTCCGGCCGCCTTCTAGACCCTCAAAACGGCTTAACAGAAGTTTAATATCGACTAAATTAAGTTGGAAGTCGAATCCCCCTTTCTGGTTAGCTGAAAATCGACTTTTATAACCTTTGTAGCCGACTTACGTACGTTGGGCGTAAGTCGGATTACGCTGGGCGTACTGAAGATTTCTACGCGATTGAACTTATCCGAGGCCAGCCATTACGCGGGGCGTACCCTTAAGTTACGCTGGGCGTAATTCAATTTGGTCGCTACGCTTAGCGTAATTGCTATTTACGCGGGGCATAATTGTTGCTCCAGCATTTTTAATTACTTTTAGCTTCTAAGCCCGGTTTCCGCTTCAGTATTTTCTTTTGTGCTTTATCGACAACGAAGAGCTGCAAAACATAATTCAACGCATTATGAGTGCTTTTTAGTTCTAAAAGAGAATAAATAAGGCCAAAATATTATGATAAAGTGCATAAATATATATATATATATATATATATATATATATATATATATAAATACACATATCAGTGAGTTTCCCCCAAAATACTTGATACAACAAACGTATTATCATGCATAACGGGCCACACTCATCAGATTGGAATACCTTAGCCTACTCAGTTATCGAACTGGAATGCCAACATGCAACAGGTCCAATCAGTTATCAGACTGGAATACCCAGGGTTCGTCAGCATGCTGCCTTAACCCAACCACTTTTCTCGAGCCTCTGTGCCTACGGCTTACAGCCGACCCACACTAGGTATTTTGGCCTACAACATATAGCAGGATCACCTCAACCTATCCCACCACCATATGGCTATCCTATGTAAGATGTCGCGAGAAAAACCTAAAGAAATCATTCATAAGTACTGAATAAGTACAAAAACAAAAATGACTTATTTTGCAACAAAAAAAATATTAAAGACTAAATGTGTACAAAAATATTAATGACTAAATATGTACAAAGTGAGAAATATATTAACCCTGTTAAGTCATTTTACCAGCTAACCTGGAGTAGCCGGTCATAAGGACTAAATATGTACAGTTTAACAAGTTGAATGGGTAAATGTGAACGAAAAAAAGTCAGTGACTAAATGTGTACAAATCAAATAATATATTACCCTTTTAAGTAATTATCCCATTTTTTAAAGTTGTTATGTTTGACAAGCAAATAAGTAGCTTATAAGTTACGGTGTATGAGATTTTATTTAAAAACAACTTATTGGCTTTTTGAGCAGTCAATAAGTCAAAAAAAAGTGTGTGGCAATGTAAGTCCGAAATCTGATGGATCCAAATCAGTGATCAATGAAATGCAAACAATCAAGTAGAGTGTAGAGTGTAGAAGGAGTAGAAGAAGAATAACATCAAGCATGCACACATCTATTGCTCATAAATGTCAAGTACACCTTGAAAACACACACATACACGTCACTATTATTCCGTTCAAAAGTATGAATTCACTTCAAAAACCATAATTATCTTCAACCTCACACTCTATGATTTTTCAAATTTGACACTGAATTGGCTCTGATACCAATTGTAAGTCCCTGATCTGCTTGTGTATCAATCAGATCCAATTGATGGTGCGGAATCTCAATCAATTGGATGATGTCAGATCAAATAGAAGAGAAAAAGAAGAAGAATTACGGTGAATCTAATGATGTATTCAATAATATGGATGATGCTCCTTACAATAGATTCTCTCACACACTATTCTTTTCTCTAACTTTTTCTCTCTACAACATGCTCTTCATTTTCTCTCTCTTCTAGCCGTGCACTCCTCTACACTCCTCACTATATATATAGGATCTCCAGCCGTACATAGGAGTACGACTGTACACAAATACACAAAAACTACATAAAAATATATTTTCTTAGAAAAACAAAGTATAAACCATATTTTTGACCCAACAATGAAAATAATTTCTCTTAAACTTTTTTAAAAACGAGATTTCAATAAATTAGATTTTTTAACTTTTTAAAATTTGTTATAATTTTTTGGGTTGTAAAAGACAAGTACTCCTTAAAACATATATAAACTAAAACAAATACTTTTAAAAAAACAACTTATTGATTTTTTTCCACTACAAAAAACAACTCATTTTTTTCTAAATGTTTCTTTATGTCATTTTATATATCTTTTAGATAGCTTATCAATTAGATTTACCAAACACTATATCAACTTGTTTTTCAACTATCCGCTAGCTTTTTATATAACAACTAGTTTTCATATAACTACTACTAGTTTTTTAGCTATCAGCTAGTTTTTTTTGTCACATTGACATCAATTCCAGTTCCGGTCTCATTGACGTTAAACATAGTCTTAGACAATTTTTATCTCTTTGACATCAATTCTAGTCCCAATCTTCAAACACAAACAATGTTTGAAATATATTCTAAACAAAACTGCAAAAATGGTCCCTGTGGTATGCATTTTTTTGTGGTTTTAGTCCAAACCACGACTTTTTTGGATTGGTGGTCCTTTTGGCCATGTTTGTACGTAGATTTGGTCCCTCGTAAAATTGAAATGACTATAATGCCCTTTTGTTATAATTTTTTAATTTTTTTCTTTTTAATTTAAATGAAAAAGAAAATAAATAATTAATATGGGCCCACCTCTCTCTCTCTCTCTCGTATACCCCCACATCTTTTACTAGGAAAACTTCATCTTCCTCATATCTTCCTTCTTAATTAAAATTTCACGTACACCCACTGAGTTATCACCAACAACCACCGTGACCACCACCTCATCATGTCCACAGATCTACAGTTACATCAAGATCTCTCTGTAATCGGACTGACATCTATGAAAATCAAGCTTTTAACATCTCCAACTCTACTGGATTCAACATCTGAGGAATCATGTGCGATTCAGTTAGATGATGGGATGTCGCCTGTAGAAAACAATGGGGGCTCTCCTTCGTCTTTCTTTTTTCCCCGTCACAAACCGTTACACTCCATCGAACCTCCTTCCCTATTTCTTCTTCTCGTATCATTTTTATAGGTAGAACTACCGTGAGCGATCTAAACTTCGACCCTTATTTCTTTCTTCACAAAGCTAAGCCACCCCACCATCCCACCCTTATTCTTTCTTCCAATCCCAACGGTGCTTTCACTTCTACCAATGACCTATATCACCCTTCCATCGACGGCCTCCACATTCCTTTCACGAATGCTTCTGATCAACATGTTTCTTTTTGTACTTATTTCAATTGTAATCCTTTTTATCTTATGTTTCAAAATCTGGTGTGGTAATGTTGAATTCTGAACAAGATGTCTCTTTTGTATGAAGAAAACTTGGTTTTGGTGTGAGGTTAGATTCTCGGCATCAAGCTGATGAATTTCAATGTGATAATTTCTTAACCTAGATAAAAAACGAAAGTAGATATAAAGGGAGAAAAGTGTAGTGGTGGTAAGTTATTAACTGGATTCGTTTGCTGGTAGCGATTATACACAAAATAGTGAATGGATTTTCCTTTTTGATTTTGGGTTGTAGGTGATCTACTGGACGAAAGAAAAATAGAGAAGAAGGGGTGGGTGGTGAAGAAGACGAGAGAGAGAGAGAGAGAGAGAGAGAGAGAGAGATTTTGTATTTATTTATTAATTATAAAATGTTAAAAAAGAAAGAAAAATGAAAAATAAATATGTTAAGGGTATTTTAGTCTTTTCAATTTGAAGAGGGACCAAATCCGCAACGAAACTAGCTCAAAAGGACCACTAATCCAAAAAAGTCGGGGTTTGGACTAAAACCCCAAAAAAATGCATACCACAGGGACATTTTTTTGCAATTTTGTTTATATTCTAAATGTAAAATATCTCTTGAAACTCATCTTTAGAAAAAAAAAAAAAAAAGATATACTATATTTTTCTATTTATTCTAAAAATATCCCTTGTTATTTTTATCTTCTTAATTAATCACATCTCTCTCTCAAATAAATAAATAAGGGTGAGATTAGTTTCAGAACACGACCGTAAAACCAAAAAACGAATTTATAAATACTTTGAAGAACAGAGAACAAAACATAATAATATTTTGGTTCCCAACTGATTCCAACGAGTAGTTTGCTCACTCATAGGTGTCGGAACCGGAACCGAAAACCAAAAAAACGGGAAAGTCGAGATCCAAGAACCAAATAAGTGAACCTACTCGGTTTGGTTCTAATGGGCCTTTTCATTCCTACAAAAATGTTTTATCTAAAGTAATTTGATGGTACAAAAATGTTTCATTATTTAGTCACCATTGTTCCACTTCTTAAGTATCTTAAACGTTTTTCAAAGAAGTTAAATTACCCAAACTTTTATTTTTGTTCCATTTATGTGAAATCATGTTATTTTTAACATGCTATCTTATGGATTAGTTGTTTGGCATAGAACAATTGATTTGAGAGAACGTTTATTTTCATTTTTTCGCTATTCTTATGGAATGAAATGATAATTATAAATTACTTTCATTCATATAATCTTTAAATCATACATCTACTTAGGCCCTGCAGTGACTCTAGTGCACGAGGCTTAGCCTCATGTTAAAGATTCCATTATACCAAACTGGATTAACAATCACATATATTATATATATAATAATAATACTAGTTAAGTGCATCAAAACAACAAAAATTGAAATCCTAACATACATGTTGTTCATCATTATCTTAAATCCACAATTCTTTTATGATTATCTATCCCATTATCATTTTGGGATTATTAGAATATTTTACATCAACCTTACTACTACTTTCAAGTAAGATGAACAATTTCCATTCATCATCTTCAAATCCAAATCAAAGTCTGAATCATCTTAGCCTTCTTGTATAAAGAATAAATTTCCTAATTATTCATTTTACAATGTAAAGAATGACCAACTTACCCCTACCAAATTCATGCTGCTGCAGATCTTGTATCTTCATGGTCATCCAGATTTAGAGCTTGAAGCAGTTTTGTCCATGATTCCGGGATTCCTCCCGGAAGATCAAACTCTAACAACTTTCCTCTGATCCTATAAAACTCTTCCACTGGTTGACTCTGTAATTATAAAAATTAAGGGTTCAATGCAAGAAATTGTAACATAATTTCATCAATTTTTACACATAATAGCAACTTTGATGTGTATTGCGTAAAGATGAAACAAACATACCTTCTCATGGTAGATGCGAAGGCGTTCTTTAACAACATGTTCAGTGTCATCAGATCGAGTGATAAGTTTTGATGCACAATGTGGAGGTGGAAGAAGGGGAGGCATGTACATTGCAGGGTTTGCATGATCAGCTTTAATGTCAATGCAAGCTACATTATAGTTCCCACCACATTGGCTGCAAGTTCTTCTCCCTAGGCATTTTGCAAGCAATGCTTCTTCCCTGAGCTTTAGATTGATTACTAAATCAATGTTTGTTACTCCCTCGAGAATTTCCTGAAATTAGATTTTATGTAAATCAGAACAAATTGAAGAGAAAGAAGATGAAAAGAAAGTAGAATGAAAAACGAAAATGCTCACTGCTTGTCTTATGGTTCGGGGAAACCCATCAAGTATGAAACCTGATTCGCCTTTGGCTTCTTCCCCAATTTGAAGACGATGGGACAATAGATTAATTATGATCTCATCTGGAACTAGCTTCCCTTGGTTAACAATCTCTGTAAGCTGTAGAGTGAAATTGAAAGGAATACTTAGTTTTCTACAGATCTCCTCAATAACCTAGGTTGATCAAGAAATTAAAGTGATGGCAAAAATTGGGGTTAATTGAATTGTCTAGTTACCTGAGAAGAAAGGGGGCCTTTGGAAGAGAGCTCGTCGCGAACGAGATCACCGGTGGCGATATGAGGAACATCGAGGAGTTTGGAGAGGCGGCTGGCGTAGGTGCCCTTTCCGACGCCAGGGCAGCCGAGAAACACCCACTGCACATTCCTTCTGTCACTACTCTTATTAGAAGCTATCGTGGGCGCTAACACACCAATTTCCGAGGATGATGATGTAGAATAGGGAGAGGAAAAGCGAAGAATTGTGTAGGAAGTGGTCGTTGTAGCTCTCAGCAGACGGCTAAGAACCGCCATGGATGTATAAAACACGCACAAACTGTGTGTAAATCTAATTAAGGGGTTGTCAGCTGTCTTTGTCTTTGGAAATCAATCGGTGCCAACGTCATGACATACCGAACATCGGTGCCCAAAACAACGTGCTTCAATACTCTGAAAGTGAAATCACGGTGCATTGGTCCAATATTATTATTATTATTTTTAATTTTTTTTACATGTCCCCCTCCATTGCATCCAATCAAATATAAGAGTACATTAGACTCGTGCATATACCAAAATACGTGTTTGGTCCTCATTTTCAAAAATTAATTCGGATAGTCCTTTGTTTGGTTAAAAATTGTACGTTTCATCCCTCATTAGTTTAAATCTACATGCTTCATCCCTTGTGAGATTTGAAAAGACTATATTGCCCTTACTTATTTTCTTTTTGAATTTCTTTTATAAATTATAGTAATATATAAAAAATAAACTGGCCCTTCACCATTACACACCCCGACCCTTTTTTAGCTGGATACCCTAAATCTTCCCTCTCATTTCTCTATCTTCATCTCAAAATCTCACCCTCTGTAAAGTTAAAATCCGTCCACCGGAGTTGGATAATTGCATTTTACACTCCCACCACTCCTCAACTTTACCCTTACATCACCCATCCGATCTGCACTCTTCTGTCTTCCTATAATCATACTCTTGTCATCATATCCAACCACCCTAATTTGCACATTTCACCTATGGTTCCCAATATGAAACTTGTAACCCAATGGTTCTAGAAATCAAGAAAGAGAGAGTGGGACAGAAAGAAGATAGGCGACAAAGGAGGAAGGACAACAACATAATTGTTGCTGGTGGTGGTGGTTTTATTCACCAATTTTATTCATCCGATCCAGTTGGTAATATGTGGTTACATTCGAATCAACACCTGCATTTCAAACAACCGTCTAGGGTTAGACACAACTCCACCATCGCCATCGTTCACAGATCGTCTCCTGTGTGCCGTCATCGCCAACGCCATCGTCACCTGTACGCCGCCTAGGGTCAAAACCCTAGATCTTATGTAGTGTTCTTCATTGAGAGAGATAGAGAGATGGAGAGAAGAATGATGAGGATGCAAGTATGAGATTAGAAGAGAAGAAACAGGAGTCGAGAGTGAAATAGAGATTGAGGTTGGAGTCGATTGCCTTTGTTTGAAACCAAAGATGCCTGGTGATGGTGGATAATTGGATATGAGATGTATCAAAGAAGAGGAAGGGACCGAGGGGGGGGGGGACGAGTTATGAGATGTAATGGCCTTTTTCTTTTTTAAAAGGAAATAATAATTATTTTTTATAATAAATAAATCAATAAATAAAAAATAAAGAGAAAATAAATCAAAAATAAAATAAATAAGGGCATAATGGTCTTTTTATGTGCGGAGGGATGAAGCGTGTTAGTTTTAAACTAACAAGGGACAGTCCGAATTAATTTTTGAAAATAGGGACTAAAAGTGCATTTTGACATATGTACGAGGTACGATTCGTGTAATTTACTCCAAATATAACTTTCCATTTTTGTTATCAAGGATAATGACATAAAAGAGTAATATATTTTTCGATTTGTACATATTTTGTCACTGAGTTTTTTTTCGTCCACATTTACCCCTTCAACTTGTTAAACTGTATACATTCAGTCCTTATGACCGGTTACTCCAGGTTAGTCGGGAAAAATGGTTTAATAGGGTAATATATTTCTCATTTTGTACACATTTAGTCATTAATATTTTTGTACACATTTAGTCCTTAATATTTTTTTGTTTCAAAATAAATCATTTTGTTTTTGTACTCATTCAGTAATTATGAATGATTTATTTAAGTTTTTCTCACGACATCTTACGTGGGACAATCATTGATGAAGTGTGTGGACTTGTTGATGTTTATGTGTAACGTCTCATCTTCGCAACAAAAAATTTTCATTTTTAAATAAGGCAAAAGTCCCTAATTCTAAATCCATTATTAAGAAAAAACGTTTATTCCAAAATACATTTATCCAAAATCAAAGTAATATAAGAAACACAGAATTCTCAATACTGTTGATGAGTGTGCTTTGCCTTCCCACGATCAACGATAGAATCTGAATAATAAACAACTGGGTAAACACAAAGTTTAGTGAATTTTCCCCAAAATACTCGATACAACAAACGTATTATCATGCATAACGAGCCCACACTCATCAGAGTGGAATACCTTGGACCAATCAATTATCAGACAGGAATGCCAACATGCAATAGATCCAGTCATTCATCAGACTGGAATACCTAAGGTTTGTTAGCATGTCGGCTTAACCCAACCGCTCTTATCGAGCCTACGTGCCTACACCAGGTATCTTGGCCTACAACATATAGCAATACCACCTTAAACTATCCCACCACCATGTGACTATCCTACGTAAGATGTCATGAGAAAAACCTAAAGAAATCATTCATAAGTACTAAATTAATACAAAAAACAAAAATGACTTATTTTGCTAAAAAAAAATATTAAGGACTAAATGTGTACAAAAATATCAAGGACTAAATATGTACAAAGTGAGAAATATATTACCTTATTAAGTCATTTTTACCGGCTAACCTAGAGTAGGCCGTCATAATAACTAAATGTGTACAAATTAATAAGTTGAAGGGGTAAATGTGGACAAAAATAAAAGTCAGTGACTAAATGTGTACAAATCAAAAAATACATTACCCATTTAAGTCGTTATCCCTTGTTATTATTATTATTATTATTATTATTATTTTTGACGTATAATATTATCATCATGGTTTTTACTTTTTAGTTAGGTAAAACATAAGAAAAAATATTTAAGTTGTATTTGGTATGATTGGTGTGTTTTCTTTCAATATTTTTTGATTTTTTTGTTTTCTTTTTATCTTGCCTTTGCCTTTTAGACAGTGATTATATATATATATATATATATATATATATATATATATATATATATATATATATATATATATATATATATATATATATATATATATTAAAGTTTTCTTCTCTTATCTACAGTATTCTGTCCTATTTTGGGACATATATGGCCCTTCTAATTTGGAATTCCGTCTCCTTCATTCTTCGTTTATGGAATTGTTGTTTTTACCCCTGTAGTTCTCTTCGTTTGTCATTCGTCTACTTTATCCCTTTCTGCTTTTCTTAAAGTAGACTGCTGACTTGTGTCTACCTGTCTTTTTTCCATTTCCTTTATGATCCACGTGTTCTGCTTCTCTATTTCTTTGGGCTGCGTTCTCGACCGTTGTTTCCTTTTTGTTCTTCATTCTTTGTTTCCAAAGGTAAAATCCCTGTCTTCTTTTTCCTATTTCGCGTATTGTGTTATTTTGTTCGTCTTTCACTGTTGTTGTGCGTGTTTTTGTTGTTCGATTTATGATGGCCCTTCCGGCGAAACGGCCATCTTCAGCTGGTACTTCCTCCTCTCTTCCTAGAACTCGCAGGTCGCGGCATGTTGTCTTCTTTGCCGGTCTTCCTCAGTATGTTGATTCCAGTGACTGTATGTGTGTTTGCGAATTTTGTGGCGCCTATTTCTGGTATGTTGAAAGGGCGCTCAGACTTTCTACGCCTGGCCATCCGAAGTACTATCATTGTTGTTGGGATGGTGATGTCGTTTTTTCGTATCCTTCGAGGTTTCATCCTGAATTTGTTGATTTGTATCAAAATCCTAGATTTTTGAAAGACATTAGGGCATATAATAGCATGTTCTCTATGACTTCCTTTGGGGCGAATGTGGATGAGTCTGTCAATGACAATCGGGGCCCTTATGTTTTCAAGATATCTGGTCAGATTTTTCATAGGATAGGATCGTTGTCTCCGGATCCTACGAAGGGCCCTAGATTTCTTCAGCTCTATCTTTTTGACACAGAGAATGAGGTTTAGAATAGATTCAGGGCTTTTGCTGGTCCAAGAAGAACCGATTTGGATCCTAATATCGTGTAATATCTGGTTACCTTTTTAGGGGCTAACAACGAGTACGTCAAAACCTTTAAAACAGCAAAAGTCATGGCTGAGGAAAATAATTTACAAAATTATAGTGTCCGACTGTTTAATAACGTTGTTGACCGTAGATATGAACTGCCCTCCCCTGGATCCTTGGGATGTATAGTAAGTGGTGATGACACTACCAGTATCACATATGACATCGTTGTCTTTTCACATTCGGGTCGGCCTCAACGTATTAGTAAATTGCATCCCTCTTATCTGCCTTTACAATATCCACTTTTGTTTCCTTACGGTGAGGAAGGGTGGTCACCCCGTTTGAAGATGCGTAATCAGAGAGGAGTCAATGCAAAAAATCTCACTGTCAATATGTATTACGCGTACTATATACATGCCCGACATCAAATTTGGTCTCCGATTGTAAATGCTACTCGACTTTTCCAACAATATTTGGTTGATGCATATACGTGTATAGAGGAAGGCCGATTAGATTATATAACCAAACACCAGTCAAACTTACGTTCGGATTATGTGAGTGGGCTTTATGATGCCCTATCAAAGGGGGACAGGGAGGCTCGCATTGTTGGCAAGCGTGTTTTCTTGCCTGTATCGTTCACTGGTGGCCCCCGGTTTATGTATAGCCATTATCAGGATGCGCTTTCGATATGTAGAGTTTATGGCAACCCGCAGTATTTTATCACATTCACGTGTAATGTCAAGTAGCCAGAGATTACCCGGTATATGGATACACATTCACAAAGGGATGTACACAGCAGAGCAGATATCATAGCCAGAATCTTCCATGTCAAAGTCCATGAATTTATTGATTTCCTTAAGGAGGACAAAACCTTTGGCGATGTCGATGCATGTACGTTTACATTTCCTTTGCTATATGTACAAACCTAATAATCCTTTATATCAAATGTTGTTCACACTCTACAAAACTCAAAATCACCTAAAGTATACAATCTTATGTCCTTTTCATGTCAGTTCCTCATTTGTCCTCCTATCCAATATGTTGACTCGGGAAATTAATATCCTCCTTATTCTTAAGTCATTTAGTAAATTTGTATTATTTTCGGGTTTGCCCCTATGTTATCTGTTTTATTTTATATGCACTGTTAGAACTTATTTAACCACATCGGATATGCAATTTATTTTTCTATTTTACCCCTGCTATGTAAACTCATATTGTAGATTATTATCTGAAGAGTAACATCCTATTTGTTATTTCCTGATTTGCCCCCATATCAAATTCATTAATTATACATTCTTATTATTAACTTATTTACTAAATTTGTACGATTTCCTGATTTGCCCCTATTTTAACCGTTGTATTGTATACGCATTTAAACAACTCATCTAATGAAATCAAATATATTACTTATTTTCTGTCATTTTCGTGACACCAAATTTAATATACTCTCCGCTACTCAATACTCTGATTTGAAAAATTAATATCCTCCCTATTATTTACTCATTTACTAAATTTTAATTATTTGCTGATTTTCCCCACTGTTTACTTTTATCATTTGCATATGCTATTGTTATTTTGCTTACTTTTGTATAAAAATTGTAACTGTTAGCTGTTTTATTCTATATACACTATAACAGCTAAGTTATTTAAACTTAATATCATACTTATCTCCTATTTTACCCCTGTTATGTAGACTAGTTTTCCAGGTAGTTATCCAAAAGGTATCATCCTCTTTTTAAATAACTTATATACTAAGTTTTTATTATTTCCTGTTTTGCCCCTCTGATCGATATTGAAGTCTCTAAATCTTACCCGCCTTTTTATCATTATGTTTTCTAACATTTACTTTTATTACTGTATTTTTCATTCTGCTAATACTTTGGATTCTTTATATACGATATCTACGTAACGATATGCTGAGTTAAGCTTATTCACATATCTACAGTTTCCTAGTTAGTTTTTTCCTATTTTACCCCTATTATATAGACTGACTTTCCAGGTAGTTATCCAAAAGGTAACATCTTCTTTTTAAATAAGTTATATACTAAATTTTTATTATTTTCTGTTTTGCCCCTCTGATAAATATTCAAGTATCTAAATTTTACCCGGCTTTTTATCATTATGTTTTGTTATCATTTACTTTTATCACTGTATTCTTCATTCTGCTAATACTTTAGATTCTTACAACATCTACCACTTTTGTAGGCATCTATGTAATGAAGCACTATGTAACCACCATATAATGAATGAATATGTTTTTATCCATATCCTATCATAGAATCCATAGGTAATACAGCGAAATAATCCAACCACAAACAACATTCCCCTTAACTCAAAACGGTAAACATACGCACACCATCTAACCCCCGCGTAGCGGGGGGCTTGCACCTAGTTTTTAATATAATTCTACCATTTCCAAAAAAAATAATAATAATAATAATCACGGTGCATTATTACACTTTTACCCATTACCAATTACCCATAGGCTATTAGGCTACTCAGAGTGGGTTGGGAGCTCGACAAAACCAATATGGCTTGTCAAACACCATGTTGGATGCTCGACATGTCAAATTTTGTGCCCTTCTCGATATTTTTTTGCCTTGCTCTCCCCTCGACAAAGACTTGCCAAAGGAGAATACTGAGGTGGAGCTCGACATCCACAACACCACTCACACCAACATTATTGATGGACCATCCACCTCTACCAACCAACATGCCACCTAGTAGGCTAGTACCATATCAGTATTTTATATTTTCTTTTATTTTCATCTCTTCTAACCCATAAGACATGAAAATTCATGTCTCTAAACACATACATTGTGGTACAAGTTTTAATGCATATAGTACAACTTGATAGGAGAGAAAAAAGAGAGGGAGTTCACTCAACCCTTATCTTTTCACCCTAGCTGAAATGATGCTGTCGACGGTACTTCGCGGAACACACACCCTATTTTTTCAACAATTTGTCAACAACTCTTAAGTATCATGTTGTATTATATTGCTTAAACTAACCAATTTTTTTTATTTAGTTTTAACAAAAAAAATAAACTTTTTCACAATCTTGAAAACTAACCAATACTCTAAAATGGGTTATTTCAGACACGAAGAAAACGGGTCAAATCTATATGTGTTGACCCCTCCTATATAAATGGAACATACCTCATACAATAATGACATCCCGGTCAATTCAATATTTTTTTAGTTGAACTTTAAAGTTTATTTTGAATAAACACATGTATTCTACGAACTAGGTTAGTTTGATTTTTTTTATCTAATACATTTCTAAGTTGGGATATGAAAAATGCGTGTTCAGAATATGAAAAATGACTATGGACTAAGACTAAAAATTCTAGAACATTTAGTCTATTAAGTGCGTGGATTTCATTTTCATTTTGTATTTGTGTTGTTAGATTAGCACTAGGTCATAGCCTAAACAAACTTAGAAAACTATCTTACCATACATCCCAAAGTGACAAATGAAAACTTAAACCAGTTCACATCTTTTTTAATGTGAGTAAAAGTTCTCGGGTTTTGATATCGCCATATTTAGTCATATATCTTAGGCGATATATTTGTGTTTTTAGCTACAATTAGTCATTATTTTTTATAAATGATACTTAATTTGTTTATATTTCATTTTTGTAGCGGCAAAAATATTCTCAAGGAAAAAAAAGCAATTTACAAGGCTCGAGGCTAAGGAATTGGAAGCATTCATTAAAGAGGAAATTCGTGCACAAAAGTGTGTCACATCATGGTCATATGCATGCCACGACGTGGTGAAGTGTCAGACATAGGAGGTTCTCGAATAATTTGAATGTAAATCTTGGGGTGCGCGTATAAAAAAATGATGCCACGACGTGGTGGCATATTTTAGGTAAACTTATAAAAACAGAATTAGGTCAGAATTTGAAGGGGTGCTACAAAGAGCTGTGATTAACTGCGATTATTGACGACCAAAAACTCCTTAGAAACCCTAAGGAGACCAGGGATCGACTGAAGAACAAGATTAGAAGAGATCCAAAGACGAGAAGCGATAAATTAATCGGTTTGCTTGATTTCAACATGTTTAATCTAGTTTACTCAATGTTTATTTGTTTTTTCTGATTTAGTTATGGGCTAAAAACCCTAGACGTTTGTTTAGCATAGAAGATCCTTGAAACTATGTGTTGATTTTGATTTTATTTGGATTTATTTAGTTGATTTTTACTTGTGTTTGGTATATCGACTACCTTAACATTTTGATTTTTATTGCTTATCTTTAAGTTATTTTTAGTTAGATGACCACTCCAATTGCATTAACTTGTTGTTTAACCTTTTATAATCATTAAATAGTTAGATATAGAGATTGAAAAAATCATAGGGTTAGGTTATATTCATTAGTAACTTTAGTTGTGTTAGAGAGCATTAGTTATCCATGTTATGCGCTTGATTAATTGTCTTGATCATAGATAAGAAAATCACTAGATATTATCATTTTGTAACATCTCAAAATTCATAGTAAAATTTTCATTTTTAAAACTGTAAACCATACAAAGAGTTGTTCCAAAACCGATTATAGTGAGTATATTATTTAAAAATCAGAGTAAAGATCATAATTTGCCAATGCGGAAAACTCTGGGGGATGTTGTGCAGTCACATCGGACCCTTCCCTTTTGTAGTGGATGTACCTGAAACCATAAACATAATATCGTAAGAACAAAGCTTAATGAGTTCCCCAAAATATCACATACCATACATACAATAGAGATTGTTATGTGCCAACCATAGTCTTGTCGTTATGCCATGAGCCGTATCATGCTCTTTCCTTGTCAGACCAGGGGCCAAAACCCTAGGTCTTACAGACAAGTGCCAAGAGCCACCTCCTAATGTAACATCCCAAAAGTTCAGACATAAATTTCATTTTTAATTCAATTCAAAACATCCACTAATCATGTCAAAACAAGCAAAGTGTATCATAGTGAAATAATATCAGAGTAAAAATCCCAAAAAACATGGGCGGATGCGGTGCGATCAAGACGGACCCTTCCCTTTCGAGCTGGAAGTACCTAAAACATAAACTGAAAACTGTAAGCACAAAGTTTAGTGAGTTCTCCCAAAATACCCCATACCATAAAACAACTCAAAAGTCAACACGCTCTCAAAATCCCACAACGGGTGCTAGATGCCACCTAGATAATCACACAAGGCAAGACCTTAATCTATCTACTAAGATATTAACAATTGAATAGAAATCAAAAGTCCAAAGTCAACCCTCAAGGTTAATGGTCAAAATCAATAGTCAATGTTGACTTCAACCGACCGCCACGACGTGGTCTTCCTTGGCCACACTGTGGTCCGCATGCGATCCAACAAGCGGGAAAATCCCAACCGCCACACAGTGGTTACCTAGGACCACATCGTGGTTGCCGATATCCCAACAACTTAATGCATTGAGTTGTTTCCTTCGATTCCATGAGCTCCAAAGCTTAGATCTGGACATAAATGTGATCTAAAAGGATAACGTTTTCAACTTTCTCCATTAGGACCATCCACAGGTCCCAAAAAGGCTTAATAAGGCAAGAACTTAGCCAATAAGCACTTATTCCAGAAAGGTCTAAAATCCATCCTTTCTAGAACTGATTCTAGCACTAAAACTAACCTAAAAGTCCAATAACCTAGGGCCCAACTAACCCCTCTTCCGAAAACAAATGACGCCCTTTCATAACAACACCCCTAAAAGAAACATGTCCCCAACCTGGAACTCTAACTCATAACAATGTCTGTCAGCATAACTCTTTTGTCGACTCTATGTTGTCTTAAGGGTAAATAATCATTTTATATCTTTATGGACGACCTGAGTGAAAAAAACATAATACAATGATTGTTCGAGTTAATTTTTAAAAATAAAGAATAAACGTGCCTTTTAATACATATACGATGGACAATTCGTGTATTTTACTCATTCTTTTATTTCATCATCTTCTAAGTCTATTAGAAGAAAAATCAAGTGTTCAGAGGGTCACCAAAGAACAAAAGAATGAATAAAGAGGTAAAGAAGCAAGATAAGAATGGAAAAAGAGAATATATATAGTTTTAAAGATCAACACAACAGGTTAACAAGATGCTTTGAGACTAATCTTGATTGGGATGTCATTCCAAAAGTCAAAGGTCAACTTTCTGTTCACTATGTAACCAACTCCATTCATTGAAAAGGATTTTAGTAAGCAATAGTTTCAACTCTTTTTCAAGAATTTTGTTAGACAGATTGAAAAAACAATTTTGTCTCTCTTTGCAATTTTCTCAATTTAATTTGATATTTGATCCACAAATATAAAACATTCGTTGATATTAGTTTTATCATTTGCACTTACCATTAGCCTCTGAGCTTTTCTAGGGTCCATGTATGGTCTTTAAGAATCTTAAAGACCTATAAGAAACACACATAGTGTAGGATGATGAGTTCCCACGCTAACATCTTTATTTTGTGATGCTGCTAAATTGACACCTTTTAAACACTCATTGACATCTTTATCAAAAGTCAAGTACTTATAGCTAACTTTTTCCGAAAACAATACAATTTCAATCAATAAAAATATTTTAAAAACTATATAGAATGTCTATTTGATAAAATAACATGTCTTTTTAACCGCCCCGTTATTTTGGCACACTCATTTTCTAGTTGGATGTATACTATTCCTACCACCGTTTTATCGTATTTTTTTAAAAAAAAATATGGAATTGCTGTTATATTGTTGTTAATTAAGGAATAGAAAGTTTGCCAAGACAATGTTTTCAACTAGCGTGCCTATTGGTTAAATTATGCTATTTTAGTTCAGATTCCTTTATTTGAATAGATCTCAACTCAAACTAAAAACTGATCAAGCTAATTCAAGAGTAACAAAATTAAAAGGAAAAATAAATTCTAATCAGTTTGGTTTGGTCATCCTGAATTCGATTTTTAGGACATTAGTGAATTCACAAGAAGATTTAAGCCGATAACCGAACTTTTAACTGAACAATACTAATCTTGGATTTAAATATAACTTTATTGTACATAATTAAATATAAGAAATTGGTTTTTGTAGGTTCTGTTTGGTCTAAAGATCGTTTAAACCTATTTTGGCACACCAATATTTTCAACAAAGAGAATCTTGTATTGTTTGTAATGTGGATGAAGTATTTGAATATGTGATCTCACAAACGACATTTAAGATGGTATTTGAATATGTTTATTTTGCAACAAAATGATGTGTACAACATGATCACATATAAGATGGTAAAAACCCTTTAATATTTCTTGTTAATTTATTGCTAACTTGAAAAACAAATTCATTTTTGTTTTTCAATCAATAATATTATATGACATAGTATGCAACTCTAACTCAATTTCAATTCAAAATCCATTCTAATCATCCAGATTCTCAGATTCGGGTTTGCTTATGATGAAATTCTGTTTGTATGTTGACTTTGGAAGTCAATTCCCAAAATCTTGCAAGACAAAATCGATGTGAACTTTCTTGTTCAAATATATAACTCTATTGCCATAATCCAATATCTAATGACAAGAACATTGCTATTTACTATTTACTGGTTAACAATTTTTTGTTTTAGAAGTTGGATTTTTGTTAGTGATACCAGTTTTCATATAAAAGACCAATTTAAAAACTATATAACATGACACCCAAAATGCCTAATTTTTATCTCAAATCTCTACTCCTTATGTTATAAAACCAGTTTAAGCGAAAAACACAACACCTATAAGGTCAAAATCTGATCTAAAATCAATGACTTAACACCACAAAACACCCAAAAAGGTCCAAATTTAATCCAAAGTCATCAGTTTAAACTAACAACAGAGGGCTTCTAAATCTTAAAAACACTTTACAATCCAACATAAAATGCTCACAAGATCATCTTTGGATTCAATATGCTTACCCTGAAATTCGAGTTTAAACTTTCATAGTTACATTCAAGTTCTTATAGCAGAAGATCAGTTGAAGAAAAGAGATCATGAAATTGTAACTTTCATAGTCGTGATATATGACTGTAGCATTAGATTATACAAGATTCTACATGATAACCCTGAAATTCGATTTAAACTCAAAAAAATTGCACAAAAAACTTACAGATTTGTAACATGAGAGCCTTATCATTGCTCTGCACCACTCTCTTCTTCCAATTTCTTCACATACGCCTTCAATGTCATAATTAAATTCCTCGCCGGAGCTTGCAAAGTCCCCACCACCGACGTCGCAGGGCCCTTCAAAGAACCCAACAAGTTCGCATAAACCTCCGCTCTCGTCGGCATAGTCTCCAACGCCTTAAACTCCTCCGGTGGATAATACTTCCCTTCAAAAACCGCTCCACTGAAATCATTCTCTTCTAGCTTCTTCTCTTTCTGAAAAGTCCGGTAGGGTTTAATAGCAGCCGGAATCTCCTCGCTGTGAACAAACATCCACGCATTCATTCCCTTCATACACGGCTTCAATGCTTCCCATGGCGTGCCTTCAATTGCTTTCAAGACCAATGTGTTCTTTGCAACTATGAGTTTGGTGGTTACCGGGAGGGTTGTACGGAGCTGCTGGAATTGTTGGACGGTGAAGCCTTGGTATTTGATGCCGGCGATGAGGTAGCAGTCTTGGAGCTGTTCTTTGACTGTTTCGATCGTTTCTTCTTTCTTTGTACGGCTGATTGCGGAGCGGATTGTGAGGGGTACGCGGTTGGGTTTACGGTGGGAAGTGGTGGTGGAATGGAGGAGAAGTGGGTTGTGGAAATGGGTTTTCAGGGATACTGCGGTGGAAGCCGGTGGTGGGAATTTGGAGGACGGGAGGGTGAAAAGGGTTGCTTCCATTTTTCTATGGATTGGGGAAGAAGATGGAGGTGTTGATTTTTGTAGTGGCAACAACTTACCTTATCTTTTGCATCATGGATTTGCCAGACGAAACGACGTCGTTGTATGGACTGAAATTTAAAATGTTTCCAAGAAAGACCTAAAATCGTAAATTATTTAAACAGCATGCAAAGTATGTATTTTTTGAAATAATACAGGGACTAATTTACTACTTTCTAATTAATTCGACTCAACATGAATCACACTCCGATTATAAGGGTGTTTGGATAAATGCATTTTTAGCTTAATTAGCTTATTGCTTATTGTTTATTGTGGTGGGAATAAGCATTTTTTTAAAATGTGTTTGGATTAGTTTATTGCGGTGGGAATAAACAATAAACAATAAGCATTTGAAGTGTTTGGCAAACAAAACAGCTTATATGAGTAAAATGACTAATAAGCAATAAGCAATGATAAGCATTACCCCTTGCTTATTAAAATCAGCTTATTTTAAGCATCCTATCTACACACTTAAATTAGTTATTGTGGTGAAAATAAGCAATAACACCCTCTATATATCTTTGTAGTTCTACTGTGAGATAATATAAAACCCTAGAATGATCGATTATTATAAGTTGATCGGTAGTTTGTGTAATCAATTCGATCAATATTCTCGTACGAACAAAATATTAGGATATTCAAAGTTCGAATTTGTTCTGTATTAAGAGGATGCCTCCGAAACAATCAAAAGCGGAATTAGCGAAGAAGCAGAAAATTGTGGAAGACAAGACATTTGGACTTAAGAACAAGAACAAGAGCAAGAATGTTCAGAAGTATGTGCAATCACTTCAACAGAACGTACAGCCTAAACCCGATGCTTCCAAACTTGCTGCTAAGGTATCTATTTCAATTGGCTGTTTCGATTTTAGTGGATATCGAGGGATTAACTGATTTCAATTAAGTGTTGATTAATTTTATTTTTCAATTTTACAGAAAAAGAAAGAGGAAGAGAAGGCTAGAGAGAAGGAATTAAATGATTTGTTTAAGATTGCTGTTGTTCAACCGAAAGTACCTCTTGGTAGGTTTTTGATTTACTCCAAAATTTATAGCAATTTGATCTTTTTTTCAGGTCAGATCATAGTTTTATTGATGAATCCTGGATTCGAATCGCTTTGGTCAGGGGTGGATCCGAAGTCTATATTGTGTGAATTCTTTAAAGCTGGTCAGTGTGCAAAAGGATTCAAATGCAAGTTTTCTCATGATCTAAATATACAGAGGAAGGGTGAGAAGATTGACATCTTCAGTGATAAGCGTGATGAAGGTATTTTTTGCTTCAAGTTATTGAATTTATCACCATTACATTCTTGTCATGACTTGATATGGATTATAACTATTCCTTTGATCTGCAATATGCTTTTAGGAACAATGGAGGATTGGGATCAAGAGACATTGGAAAAGGTTGTGGAATCAAAAGGGAAAGAGTATAACCAGAATAAACCAACTGACATTGTATGCTCTCTTAATCTCTTTAAACTTTTTCCAACCATGTTGATATTATTCATGACTCTATCTCTTCATACTCTGCCAACTGTCTGTATAAAAATAAAATAAACACAAACCCATAAACAATGTTAATATTATTCATGCTCCAACCTCTAAAATCTAAATCAAATCCTACTTTATCTTTGCCAATGTTTCAGGAGAGTTGTATGAATCAAAGGCATTGGTGCCTTTTGTCAGGTGCCATTTTTTCTACCTTACAGTGATAAATATCAATTCTATCTCTCAAACTAACAGAAACTATAAACATTATGAACCCTTTTCACAACCATAATGATAATCCTCACATTGTTTGACCTTTTTAGTCACCAAAGTTGATGAATTTTCATATCTATGTATCTAAATTTCTTGGCATTAGCCATGAAGTTATGATAATTAACTTTTTATGAAATTCATGAGTAGGTTTGCAAGCATTTTCTAGAAGCAGTGGAGAAGAAACAATATGGATGGTTTTGGGTTTGTCCCAATGGTAACAAAGAGTGTCATTATAGGCATGCTCTTCCTCCAGGTTACATTCTTAAGTCACAAATGAAAGCTCTTTTGGAAGAAGAATCCAACAAGCTAGCTATTGAGGATGAAATTGAAGATCAGGTTTGTATTTTTTGTTGTATATTTTCGTGTAACTATTGATCTTTTTGTCAAAAGTTCAATAACATTGATAGTAACTATATATTTGTGTATATTTTTAGTTACTTAAATGTTTATTTGATTTTTTTTTTAGCGTGCAAAAGTGAAAACCACAACTCCAATGACTACTGAACTATTTTTGGAGTGGAAGAGGAAGAAGGTGGAAGAAAGAGATGCTGGTTTGGCTGCTCAAAGAGCAGAGAGGGCTAAAAATGACCGAATGAGGTTTGTTAGCTCATATAATTACATTTTTGCCCCTATGTTATAGTCTTTTTTTTGTGGGTTTGGTTCAAAAAGGAATCTTTTTAACCTTTTTCTTTGTTTTTGTCCTTTTGGTATAATTATTATATATATAACCCTTTTGGTTGCTGACACCATATATTGAAGGGTGTTAAGTGTGTGTAAAATGACCATTTTGCCCTCACTTTTACAGTGGTCGCGAGTTGTTTCTGTCTGATGCTAGTGTGTTTGTGGATGATGCTGAGGCGTATGAGAAGTATCACCGAGAAGAAGAACCTGATAAGGTATACTCTCAAGTCCCAATTAAACATGTATCCTTGCGAAAAGACATGAATGCCCTTGTCCTGACCATGCCTTAACATTTGAATGCAGGGGCAAAACGGTACTTCTACAGCTGGACCAAGCACATCGACAAGTGTGGCTGATATTGAAGAAGAAGATGATGATGATCTGGATATGGATGAATTGAATGAGCTGGAAGCAAGCTTGTCAAAAGCATCTATTCAAATTAAAGAGCCCCAAAAATAAATCTAATTTTTATTTTTCTTATCGAATTTCAGAAGCTTAACTTATTGCTCATGTTGTGTGCATTATGTTGCTCGATTTTCGATCATCTATGTTTTGATTGTTGAAATAAAAAGTCCAAATGATTATTTGACATTGTAATGTATTGCCCACAGGGCATAGATAAATGTCAAGGGTACAAGTCAAAAAAACTGCAATTGCAATGGGTAGTATAAGTGTCACAAATAGCAAAAAAATATACTTGTTATTAAAAGGGAAAATATCATGATGCCATTATATTTTTAGGTTTATATTTTGTAAACTGCTGATTTATTTATATTTATTTTTTTAAAACCTACCAATTAGGACTGTTAAAACATAAAATAACAAAAAACTATTTTAGGTATGGAACTAAATGTATAAAAAATACATATTTCTTTGCACCCGTAGCTAGTCTTTCCATCTAGTTTGATGCATGTGGTATTGCAGCCTTTTGTCACGGACAAAGTTTTCTGAAAATTCCAGGATCGTCTAAAGAACTCCGGAATGATCAAGTATCCTTGAGGAGTCTTTGGAGAGACCGAGAACACACTACAAGACCCTGCAATTTGCTAGAAAATTATAGAAGTCCGTAGAAAAATATGGAGCGACCAAGAATGATCCGGAAGATACAAGATGGTTGCCCATTTTAACGATTGGATTGTGCAGAATAAAAACATCTTGAGATTTAACGATAATAAAAATATGAAAAAGACGAAAGAGATGAGTAATCCGATAATTTTTACTAGAAAAGAGTAATAAAATATAACAATACAAGAACACTTGGTGGGAGAAATCCCACCACTCTCTCTCACTAGAGAACTATATTTTTTGTTGCACTTCCAATACAATGACCACTCCCTCTATTTATAGAGAGATGAATCTTACAATAAAATAAAAAGAAATAAAATAACCTAACTTATCACTCATAATTTGTAGAGCATTTTCATGCTCCAACAACCTCTCCCTAAATGCTCGCAAATGATGGGAGATACAAATACTATGATAAAAGACTAAAATACATAGTAATCGACTAGCAAGTGTGGTAATAAAAATGAAACATAATAAGAACCAAATGCTGAAATGTCTTTGAAATTGTGAAGTGTTTGTGACCTCTGAAGCTGACCATGAATCTCTAATCAATAAAGATCTTTGGCTTCAAGGTCATCACTCTTGAGGTAGAAAAATAAGATTCAAATCTTCAAACTCATCACAAGCATAATGATCAAGTAGAAGATCCAGTCAGAAATAACACTTCAGCTTCAAGAAGTCTGAAACATCTCTAGTTCTCGAATCATAATACACATAAAATTCTTCAAAAGAATAACCTGCTAAAAATGTAAAGCATCCAAAAGTGAAGTCCAAGATGAAGCTAGAATAATTCGGAGGACTCACTACAAATAATATGTCACTTAATGGAACACAAGAAGTGCCACTAAATACGTAAAAAGTGCCACTAAAGGTCTCTCAGAGAATTAGTGACACAATTACAAAGTATCACTAAAAGCGCTCCCACTAAAACCCTTTAGTGACACTTTTCGGTTTTGCCGCTGTAGGTTTAGAGGTCTTTAGTGATACTGTTTTATTTGTTACAGAAGACAAAAAGTCTTTTGTGGGGCATATTTTGTGTTGATAATTACTCATGTGGTTCTAGAGTTTATGCCACTTTTAGTGGCACTTATTATTTGCCCAGTACATGAATTTTTTTGGTAATGTCATAAATATCCATACATTTCTAGAATTCAGTTACTATATAGACACATTTTTTGCTAAAATATAAAATATAAAACTAATTCTATTGTCGTCCATGGAAAATAAGAAAAACTCCATTGAATTAAATGTCTACTTAAATGTCAAATAAGTCTAAATGTGGAACAAAGTACACACTAACCATAAAAATAACTAATAAAAGTAAAAAATAAAACTTGAAACTTTATTATAGTGGAACCTATTCCCCAAACTTTATGCTAGTTTGAATCACCTTGTGTCAACTTTTTTCTAGAATCAACACTTGTAACTTCTTGTCAAAAAATAAATAAAAACAATTCAAAATACAGTTAAATAATTAACTACTACTCACATGGAGGGGCTGACGTAGGAATCTGTGATTGAAATGACACCCCATTATTAGTAAATTCAATTACGAGGGACTTCATGGTCTTCTTATTTCTTACTCATTACAGCAATCAAGTTATGAAATAACCTTATACTTTTTCTACTTTGGCAATTGCTTTCCTGGAAAGTGTCTATCTTTTCTTTGACCTTTTCCTACATAGAATTTACATTCAAGATTTAATTTTTTATTTTTCACTTTATGTCCACTACAAAAATCTAACCTTTCATCTGGCTTATTTTCTACTTCCTCTTCTAACTCTGGTTCCTATAGTCAAACCAAGTAATTTGGTTAATAAAACCAACCAATATTCACAGTGAAATTCAAATCAAGGTGAACCGAATGTGTTAGGTACACTCTTCAGTAATGTTAGTTTAGATAACAGGTAATTTGGGAAATCAAAAAAATAAAGAGCATCTTATTAGTGCAGGAGAATTAGGGGCATTTTAGCCATTTATCAATGTGAACCAGATGTGTTAGTCGCCCTCTTCAGTCATGTCAGTTTAGACATGGTTAGTTTGGGAAATCAACAAATAAAGATAATCTTATTAGTGCATGAAAATTTAGGGCATTTTATATTATTTAGTTTGTTAGGACAGATAGTATCCTTCACAGTGAAATTCAAATCAAGGTGAACCAGATGATACATACATCTTCATCAAAGTTACTGTCGCAAACTTCTACAACCTCTTTTTCTTCTACATAGTTTGTATCATCTTATTCTTGAAAAGAAAGCAACAAAATCTTGTAAAAAAATTCTATAACCTAAAGGACACTTACGGGTTTCTTGTGGTTAGTTAATTACATCTTTTAAAGGATCTTGGTTCCAAAGCTCATCATCATCTCCAATATCCTCATCAAACAACTTGTTAGGGGTGCAAAGTTCTCCGTGGATGTGATGCAGGTTTACCCACTTGGGGATGTGTAATGGGTTGAGGTTTTCCTGTAAATAGGAAGTGAGATGCTCCTATTTATGTAAGAATGCAAGATTAGTCTAGAGAGAGAAATATTACGTGACCCATTTTGTAATAACTTTCTAGACTAATGAGAGCTTATACCATTTTATTTACTTCTCGTGTTCTTGATATTGTTTGATTCACATAATCATTACATTTTCGCATTCATCATCATTCATGGGATCTTACATGTGGTATTAGAGCGGGTTCTTGAAGTTTTCAAGAAATTGATCCATGATGACATTTTTGATTTGGCGAATCATTAATCAAACTTCATGTTGTAAGTTTTCTTTCTTTGAGAGAGTTTTTGGTTCTAGGAATCGAATTAATTCTTTAATCTTGATTAAAAATTGATTTTCCCTCTCTAGAATTCATGTGTTTTTTGCTTTCTCTCTCTAGAATTTCATTCGAAATCACTTTCTCCCTCTAGAAATATCCAAGTTCTTGTGATCTTTTTCATTTTTGGATGAAATGGGAAAAGAATTTTGTGAAAGATGGTCTTTATTACATGAAGATGACCTATATCCATATAGTTTTGAAGCACTTCTCAATTGTTTTATAACCAGGTTTCTTAGAGAAAATTCACTCATTTCTTGTGGTGAAAAGATGAATGTGGAAAGATGATTGGTTATCCTCTTGATCATGATAATCATAAAGTTTTGCTTAATCATTTGGTTGCAACTTATCATGGGAGAAGAAGGAAGAAGAAAGAAGATGCAATCATTAAAGGAATTCGTCTTGATGAATGCAAATATGGTTTCAATGTGTTTGCACTTTACTCGAATGTTATTGAAGATCATCATGATGTTCTTGAGGTTTAAGACAAGGAGATTCAAAGCAATTCTCATGAAGTTGTGAAAGTTTTTGTTCAATTGGAGTTCAAAACAATGATTGTTTGTGTTCTTGTGATTCATTTAAAGGAATGGTACCTTATAGAAAGCCTTCAATCCAAGATGTTCAAATGTATCAGACTCCAAAGGATATGATTCAAAGATACAAAGTTGAAGTTGCGAAGAATGATGTTGTTTTTGGATTTAAAACTTCTAGATCAAAAAAGATGAAAAAGAAGAAGAAGAAGAAAATTAAAACCAAGAAAATGTGGGTTATTAAGAAAAATTCTTCAAAATATGTTTTGACGTCGAAATCTGAGAAGAAAATTTGGTTACCAAAACAAAAATCATCAAATGTTGCAACAATATCAAATTTCAAAACCAAAGTTGTTGAAGATTCTCAAATTCAACATGAAGATGAAGTTAGATCTTGAAAAAATGAGAAGAAGTTTCATGGATGGTACGATGTATAATTTTGAAATTTCTTAATTCCAACCTAAAAACCTAGAAGTTCATATCATTCTCAACTATATGATGTTGGATCTTTCATGATCAATTCGTACATTGCAAATGCACAAAGGATTTTCAAGGATGTTTCTCAAATTATCAACCTCAAATGGATTCTAAAAAGTTGATATAGATATCTTAGTTTTGAAGAACTAATGATGAACAATCCAAGAACAAATGAAGATGTTGCAAATTAATGTTGAATTATCCCAAATTTCAATCTAATTGCTCAATCCAAACTTTCGATCTATTTACTATTCACTTCATCCGATTTGAAAGCCCAACCTAATTCATTTGATTTTTGGCCCAAAATCTTTTGTCTTCGTTACTGGTCATAATCCAAATGGATTTGATCAGAAAATCGACAAGAAGGGGATGAATCGGAAAAAGATGGTTATGATTTTGGATGATTTTTCGCATCGACCGATTGAAGGATTAAGAATCGAAAATCATTTTGAAGATGATTTTCGAAAGTCTATGGAATCGATTTTGGTTAGATTTTAATATTTGGAAATCGAATTTTCAGGTGTGGTTCTGTAAAAAGAATTTTGATGGATCGATAACTGATTCGATGGTTCGTTATTGGAGATTCGAAATTGATACCGATAGCGAGAATTTAAGTATCGAGTGTTTGGTGTTTGAAAACGAAAGAGAAAGCAGATGTATTTGGTTTTCATTACTCATGATCGATGTCGAGTTTGGATGATAAGCAGGGAAAACTCATAACAAGGATGGAATAAGTGATTGTGAGAATGAGATACTCGAAAAAAGGTAGGAATATCGAGATTGGAATACTTGATATCAAGAATGGTCGCAACTGTGATGGTTTAGGAAGAAGTCAATCAAAAGTGATATGGGTTTGAGTCGATTGTTGTTGGTCGAAATCTGGGACTTTGACTATGAATGATTGGAATCGAAAGTTCAAGGATCAAATGTTGAAACTAGGATTGGAATCCAAAGTGTTTGATATAACAGTCGAAAGTTTGACTGTGAAGGATCGAAACAATTGGAACGCGAATGAAGACGAAAGCATATGGAAAAGAAAGTCAAGCATGAGAGACGAAATTTCAAGGTTGTATTCGAAAGTTGGA
The DNA here is from genome assembly GCF_002870075.4 of Lactuca sativa. Taxonomy (NCBI): domain Eukaryota; kingdom Viridiplantae; phylum Streptophyta; class Magnoliopsida; order Asterales; family Asteraceae; genus Lactuca; species Lactuca sativa. The sequence continues at coordinate 96,562,741 of NC_056631.2, forward strand.
GTGAATGGGTTCGAGTCGAGAGTGTGCACATTTTTCGAAAGTTTGGCTGTATTCGATAGTTCATTCTTGGATATGGAATTGGGGAAGAAGATGCACATTTTTCGAAATGGTCCCTTCACTTTCAGTGAATTGTCAATTTTTACCAAGTTTCTCATCTTCTTGCAACTGAAACGTTCAAATGGGAAGAAGTTGGCAGATTTTTATTTGTGGCCTCTGAAGTTTCAGAATATTAACAACTCTCAGCCATAAGTCAAAATCTTCACAATTTTTGAAGATCTTCTCTCGGCTTTTCGAGTTTGTTATTAGTGCAAGATTTTTCGTGGTTTATGAACAATGTGTGTTCATTTTCAAGTCTGGGAAGCAAAGATTTGAAGAATTTGGCATATATATATATATATATATATATATATATATATATATATATATATATATATATATATATATATATATATATATATATATATATATATATATATATATATATATAGATTTTCTTGGATTTGAAGCGTTTCATTTTTGTCACATATTGAGGGGGAGTTTCGTATGGATTATTCCTCGAGCATTTCTCATACCCTTTTGGCATTTTATAATCATTTTTTGATTATAAAAAAATGGAGAAATTGAAATGGGTATTTGAAAGGATATGCTTTTTCAAAGCGTATTTGAAGATCGGTGCTACTTTGAGGGGAAGTTGGTCTTGATCCCTTGGTGCTCGTTTGGATATTGAAGTTGGGACATCCAATCATAACTTTGAGGGGGGAGAATGTTGGGGTACAGAGTTCTCCTTGGATGTGATGTAGGCTTGCCCTCTTCGGAATGCGTAATGGGTTGAACTTTTCCTATAAATAGGAAGTGAAATGCTCCAATTTATGTAAGAATGTGAGATTAGTCTAGAGAGAGAAATATTGCATGACCCACTTTGTAATAACTTTCTAGACTAATGAGAGCTTAAATAATTTTATTTACTTATCGTGTTCTTGATATTGTTTGATTCACATAATCATTACATTTCCACATTCGTCATCATTCATGGGATCTTACACAACTTGTTCGTGCTACAAAAAGAAGGAATTAACATCCACAAGCATCTTTATAAGAAAATATACTCAGTATTCTGTAATATACACAGACAAAATACCTTTTAATGTATTCTATCTTTTGGTTATCAGCTTTCTAGTTTGATTCAGGTTCTAAATTCCTTTAAAGATTATAAGCGATTCAAGTGATAGCCAACTTTAAAGATTATGTAACAGTCTAAGATATGATTGTTAGGTGTGTCAAACCCAACAAATAAAGGGGTACAAATGACTCCAAAAACACTGCTACTTTGCACTGAAAATGTAATACAAGGTAAGCAGGGTCGATCCACAGAGACACGGAACAAATGTTTATACCTTTTTGCATGAGGTACAAATGTGGTTACAAAAGTGTGTGTGTGTGTGTAGGGGGGGGGGTTATATGCACTGATTTAAGCAAAAGACTAAAGTAGTAAGTAAACAATTGATTAATTAAAATAAATTCAAGATTTGTAAGTACTCCAACTCCATGCAAGACAAATTAGCAATGTGTTCCAAGGATGAAATTATAATTGTTCAATTCTATCTAAGTTGGTACTTGAAATTGTTAACAAGCTCTAACACTTCACATTCACCACATTAATTAACCAAAACAAGCTCTTTGATTAACCCTAACCTTACTAAACTAATCTAAACAAGCTCTTAGAATTAGATTAAAAGATTGCATTAAGCTTTATGTGAATGTTACCAACAACATTCAATACTCCTCATAAGCTCGAGAGTGTAGGAATGTGTGAATTTGATTTACACTAGAATCACTTGAAGAAATACTTGTTCTGTTTAACAAAACAATTACAGATTTTGCATAATAGATAACTTGGGTGATTCAACCCTAACTCAGATGGCCAAAAAGAACTAGAATTGAAATCAAACTTTCAATTAAAACAAAATCAAATTAACTAGATAGCATTTAAAAGCAAACATCAAGTCACATGATTTAAATCACACATAATAGTCAATACATGAAGTTGGGGAGTGTAGGTTTCTAGCCACACATGACTAGAACCAAACACAAATCTGGAAATTGAAATTAAAGTCTTACAAATTGAAATCCAAACGAAGTCCAAGTGTTTCCAAGTATGAATTGCCTTCCAAAATTTCTAGAAAATCGCCCTCAGAACTCCTAAAATCGACTCAACTTCTAATGGAACCAGTTACCCCTTTTTAGAAAGAAGAAAAACTATTTTTAACTCACGACCACGTTTACACGGCTCGTGTAAATTAACACTACCATTTACACGGCCCGTGTAAATACAAAAGTACACTGCGTAATTTGGTTAGGCCTTCAAATTATAATGCTCAAGAGTTTTCGTTTACACGGCCCGTGTAAACACAAGGCTTCCATTTACATGGCCGTGTAAGTCTCTGAAAAGCCAAAATCTTTAATTTTTTGATATCTTCCTCCTCGGTGCTCCGCAAGTCCCGAAATTTTGTCCGCAACTGTTATTTACCTCCTCAAACAAGATTCTACCTCCAAAAGTTCCTAAAATATCAAAAAATTGTGTGAATGATATTGCCTTATGAAAAATCCCGAAAAACATGCAAAATGCATGAGTTTAAGCCTATATGCAATGCACTTTTATGAAATAAAGCTACAAAATGGGTGCATGAAATGCACCTAACAAATCTCCCCAAGCTTGAACCTTTCTTGTCCCCAAGAAAGAACAAGAAAAATTTAGACCGGAGAAAATTAAAGAAAAGAGACAAAAAAACAAAATCCAAACTTTTGAAACTTAATGCAATAACTAAAACAAACATGAAAGGGATCCAACCCAATTACCCTAATTTTGTAGCATAGTCGAGAATGTACGTGTCGTGCCTTGAGTCAACTTGGCATTAGTCCCACAATATTATATAACATTAAAAGGCAAAAGTTTTGACCATTCCCTAATGCAACTCAACCAAATCAAAAGTCACAACATTTGTTCCCTCTTACTAGCATCGAGTCATCTCATGGAACAAATTATGGTCTTACTCTCGTGAAAATGTATGTGACAAAAATATGCTCAATCATCTTTGTTTTACAAAATATGACAATGACCGATTCCAACTATTTGTTGATTAACAACAATATTTTTCTAAAAAATCTTTTCTTAAAATTCCCTAAAATTTACCCAGATTGGTTACAAATTTCAAACCACTTACACCAGTCAAAGTAGTTAATAGTCAGTCCCAATGTCATAAGTTCAAGTCCAAGTCCAAAGGAATCTTTTGGCATTCAAGCATTTTTCCTAAACATATTATTCAATTAAACTATAAACATAAATATATATAAACTTAATATATACAAACTATCTAATTATATTTTCCTACAAATAAAGCTCATGGCTTTCTTTAAAATCAATGTAACGGGCTTCCAACCAACACATCCAGACCAGATGACCTTAGTGTGCTAGATTTAAAGAGATCCCTCAGGTTTACTTGCTCGAACCTCAAAGGCCACATATTAGCTTTATTTGGATACTTATACATATCTATATTTTTTTTGTTATTATTAAGTTCATGACTTTCTGTGGAACCTGTGTAATGAACTTTCAACCCAACTAGTCCCAAACAATTCAGCTTTAGGCGATTAGGTGTAGAACACCCCTCGGAGTTTACTCATTCGAATCCCAAAGGTCACAGATTAACTATATATATATATATATATATATATATATATATATATATATATATATATATATATATATATATATATATATATATATATATATATATATATATAAATGAATGCAATGCAAAAATTGAGATGCAAAATGCAAAAAAATATTAAAAATAGAATAAAAAGAAAATTTTTTTGGTTTTGAAAAAAAAAGATGCAAAAAACGAGAGAAAAATAAAAAAAATAAAATGAAAAATCAATATAATACAAAACTACAACCTACATGCAACAAGATCTATTTGCATGGATGGATGCCCCTCCCCAAGCTTAAAATATAACATTGTCCTCGATGCTTGGAGAGAGGCATAACCAGCCTATTGAGAGCCGGACGGTAGAGGATGTGGTGGGAACCGTGGAGGGTAAGAGGGATGATAATCAGTAGGATAATATGAGGGACACTGGGGTTGGGATGATGATGGTTGTTGCTGCGGCGGAAGGAGAAGTACACGATGGAGATTACTCATCAAGTAATGCATGTTGCGGTTGTGTTGCTCTTGAGCGGCCCATCGTTGATCAAACTCGGACCAATGCTCCTCCTGAAGATTACGATAGTCCTGAAACTCGGAGGTGTGATCAGCAATACTTGTATAAATCTCGCCTACCTCCTGCTGAAGACTCATGTAATGGTGATCTAATCGTGCAAACTCACCCATGTAAATGTTGTGTTCGGGAAAGGGAATGGGGCGAGACGAGCTGGAGGCACCTGCAGTTGGAGCAGGGGATGAGGAGTGGTGGTTGGGGATCTACGGGCTGCAGTAACACCCAAATTGGACTGGAGGTGCCAATTTGTATATGAGATGTCATTTGCCAAAGCGAGTATCTTCTTATTTCGGCTGTCAATACGTAGATACTCTTTACCATCTATGGTCCAATGAACATCCTCTTTGGGATTGCGGTGAAAGAGATGCACAGTCTCCATAACATCAATAGATAAACAAGTGCGGCGCAGAATTATGTCAGTGGGGTTGTTGGGTAGGTGGAGACCAAGATGTTCACCTATAATTGTAACTATTCCTCCACAGTGAAGCTGGCCACCATTGCTCATGGAGTTTATGAGATTTTTTGGATTACCCAACACCTGAAATGAGGAACTTCCTCGGGCTTGTGGATCATGCACCATAGGACTTCCAATTCCTTCTTGTTTGCCTTGCTAATCTCTTCTTGAGGGAACAAGAGATAAGCAATGATCCGGTGTGTGACCTTAAGGACCGGATGTATGATACTAGAAGCCTTTTCCGTACCAGATTGAAATTCGCCTTCACAAGAGATGCTTGTCCAAAATCCTTCGCAACTTTGCTCAAATATGACATTTTTTCTACCCTTTGCCGTATACATATCCCTTTTTGCTTTTGGAGCACCAATAATGTCACAAAGGATGTGAGCATGAATCCGATGTGATTGGTTGAGTAGAAGAAAGGTGAGGATGTGTGTTTGGTAATAAAAGGGGATGGAGGACAAGAGTTCCAACATGGGTGTTTGGTAACTCACTGCATGGAGATTCAAGAGACCTTCCCAACCTACGTTCTTCAAAAGTTTGTGGACTCCCTTGTAGATGTGAAGGTCCTTAAGGGCTTGGATATCCACAAATTTTTGAGCCCTTTTTACCCTTCGAATAAGGCTTGAGTACAAAATTTCTTGTGGATTGGACTAAAAAATAAGGCCAAATTCATAGGGGTTTTCCATGGGACCTTGGTCTTGTACATTATGAGTTTCTTGACCATCCATATTAGAGGTCCCAACTCTAGCCCTTTTGCCACGGGATGCCATTATCTAATGAATTTAACAAATTTGTGCACACAATGTAGAACAAATGAACAAGTGTGAACACTAAAGCATGAACAAAAACTAACAATTCCACCAAAAATTACCCCAAAAACGTGTTCCTATAGTATGCACAAAGAATGGAGTTTGGAGCAATTATACAAAATTTGTGCTTGTAAATGGTGTTAGGGTGATGTCCAATGCTTCCCAAAGCTTATCCTACAATAAATTACAAGAATTAGCTCGAAATTGTGAAACCCAAAAATTCTAGGGTTTGCTCAAACCCCCCAAAATCTGCCAATAGAGGGTGAAATTGAGATGCAAGACAAAGAAAGTGAAGAAAAGAGAAGAATTTCATACCTTAGAGCTTGATTTATGGAGAAAAATTGAGGAAGATGGATTGCTTTGGAGGTTTTTTTTCGAAGGGGGAAGTAGGGAGAAGAAGAATCACATGTTTTTGTTAAGAGAAAGTGAAGAAAAATCAGACTTTGCTGTTTAAAAATCACAGCCCTGTATTTGCGTTTACACGGGCCGTGTAAATGGAAGAGTAAAGTTTACATGGCCGTGTAAATGAAAGATCTGAAATGCACTGGACTGAACAATTACACGGGCCGTGTAAATGATAGGCAAAAATTTACACGGCCGTGTAAATCTCTGAGAAGGCAATATAAATTCGATTTTTCATTTTTTCAAATTGCAACCCGCTAATCCGCTATTGCCTAGAAAATGATTTTTTAACCTCTTTGAACATGAAAAACAACTTGAAAGCTTTAAAATGAAGAAAATATGATGAGAAAATGATAAAATGAAAGAAATGAAAAAAATACCCCCGGGTTGCCACCCGATTAGCCGCCCATTTTTTTCATGTCGTTGGCTCGACTTGGCTCTGAATATGTTTCATTCTAAGTATGTGGGCCTTTCCAACACATTAACCTTCTCACCACCTCCTTCAATGGAACATTCTTTGGCTTTCTTTTTGCGTACAAACCAAGAGGGACTTAAACCCTTAATGTCAGAGATTGTCCACTCGGTCCTTTTTTGGTATTTATTTAACACGCTTATCAACTCCTTCGCTTCCTTCTTCAATAGTTTATTTGAGTTGATGACCAGTTGGGTGCTCTCCTTCTCGACATATATATATATATATATATTCTTTAAAGGGTCCAGTGGAATTTTTGATCCCGAATCTTGTGCTTGTGTGACAACCCGATATTTTGAGACAATAAAATGAAACACCAGTCAAATTTAGGCCAAAATATAACTTTCCTAAAAATCTTATCTGGGTTAAATAAAGTAGTAGAAATCATATCAAGGTTTTCGTACATATAAAGAACCCTAAAATCCGAGTTATAACGGAGAAGTTATGACCAACCGAAGATTCTCGGTAAAACCAGGCAACACCGATTAAGCGAAAAACGCGAAGTTTCAATACAATAATTTTTAGCCTTTGGTATCTAAACGAAAGTCGTAGATTACGTTAAACCGTGATCATGCATAAAAAGAACGCCCAAAACGGACTTCGTATGAAGAAGTTACAAATTTTCTAAGTTTCGTAATAGTGGTAGACAGCTAAAAACTCGAAATAAAGATCAAGCGTTTTTAGCAGACACAACTTAAACGAGAGTTGAAGGTCTCGGCAATAGTAGTTCGATGGTGAAAAGACAAACGAAAATGGACGTCAGATAAAGAAGTTATGGATTTTTAACGAAGTTATCTTGTCCCGGCCTATTAATTAAAATATAATTAAAAATAAAGTCAAAATTAGCCGATGGAGTCTAAATGAAAGTTGTAGAGTATTTTCTCACCTTCGCGTGGATATAAACAACGTCAAAAACGGAGCCCGTGTGCGAAAGTTTCGGATTTTACAACTTCGTGGCACTGTGGCCCACACACCGAAACGATTTACGCCCCGCGTACTCGGATGCTAGGCTCCGGATCGTCCACGTCGACCAAACACTTCGCCCGAGGATGCGGTCATCAGTGATGCAAGCGAATGCCCAGCATAACCTCGGAGTACGCCCAGCGTACGAGGTACGCCCCGCATAAGCCCGAAGTACGCCCAGCGTACGAGGCCTCTCCCACCCCTATAAATAGAATGCGAGGGTGTCGGCCATCCATGCTCATTTTCTTCATTTCACTCACATTTTCACCTCGTTTTTCGTGCCGACAATATCCCGACTTCCCGGTTTCATATCTAAGCCCCGACGAAGGTCAGAAGCCCCGAGAATCTCGTCACTTTCCGGTCAAGGTGCCGCTCGGGAAAATCTCGTTTTCTTCAAATCACGCACTTTCTTCGGTGAGTTCATACCCCTATAAACTACATTTTCAAATGTGTTATCAATGCTTTTATACACTTTTAAAGGGGGGGGGGGATACAAGTAAACACATGGTTATTATCGTGTGTAACCTAAAGTTTCATTATATACTCTTTTTATCAAGTATACCATATGTGATTCATAACTACTACATGGAAACTTTCGTACACAAAATATATCACGATAACATCTTGTCTTTTTAAATTAAATATGTTGTTAAACATATACGAATCAAACACTTTATCTAAACTTTGAGTATATATGTTCATTTATGTCACTACAAAAGTTACACTTTACATAACGAGTGAGCATTTCACTAGGGTTTACTATACAAACGAAACAAACTTTTGGAAAAACTATATTAGTTTACGACAAACATTTTTACATGTTAAAAAGTCTTTATCAAACTGTCTTACATACTTTATGATTCCTTTCAAACGCTGTTAGAATCATGTTTCTAACAAAGGTCTTCCTATATTTAAAACTGTTCTTATCAAACAAACTGCTTTCAAATCATTTTATAAACTGACATCAAGTCATCATTTCTTATTTATTAAACTTTTCAAAGGTTTTACAAAACTTCTTTTATATTTTTATATTGGCAAATGCATGCCTATATATGTATAGTTATATAAGTAATGTTTGAAGAACTTAGGACGACTAGCTCGCTTTATTTCCTTATCCTCGTTGGGATGTGGCCTTAGGGCATCGGTTATTTGTACGAATGTCGTCTAAATATTAGTTATATATATATATATATATATATATATATATATATATATATATATATATATATATATATATATATATATATATATATATATCATATGTACATATATAGACATAAAAGTTTCCGTCAGTTGGTTCAGTACCTTTGAGTAGCAAAGGCATATTTCGGTTATACACATACAATACTGGAAACTATAATAGGTATAGTTAGGAGATACTACTTACCATTCCAAGTACAAGGGATCACACAAGAGTCAGTTTATTCATGAGTCTATACAAATACATTACATACTATATGAGGAGATACGATTACATACAATTACAAGGCATACAATTTCAAAAAATACAATTACGAGAGATACGATTACATAAGATAGTGTACTAGATATTCATGAAATTTTACATACTACAAGTACCATATCAAAGAGATATTTTCATATATAAGAACAAATAGACATTTTCATACGTAAATCTGTTTTATACTAGGTTTGGTGAGACATTTCACATACTTTCGAGTATGCATTATTAAGTCCTGTATTATATACCATAATCCCTTGTAGGGGGAGCGTGATACTTGTGTATAGATCTATACGGGATTGACAATCCTACACCTAAGCTGTTAGCTACAGCTAGGCCGGCAGGCCTTGGGCGACAAACGTCATAACATTCCAACGCCTGAAGAACGTTGTTACAGACAGTCTGGGTCATTAGCATGGTTATAAAACTCACATGGAGTATTAAAAGCACGTTGATTTACGGGTTTATCAAATACCTTAGCGATTTTATATGTACACAAACCTGCTATTTTAGGCACGAAAACACCATTGTAGTTCATTTTTGGGACTTTTAAACTACCACTCACTTATGGGCAAATATTGGATTTCTAAAAGCAAACATTCAAAACGGTCGGGTCTTGGTAGAAGGCTACTTTTTATACTAGTAGAAAATATGGGATTTTCTAGAGTTTTCAAACGTTTACAATTACTTACAAACATGTTCATTGGTACAAACTTTCTTTCAAACATTGCAGGTCTTTCTTTACAGTTTTACAAATCAAATTCACATAAATACTTATGAATTCACCAACATTATTGTTGATACTCTCTTTCAAAATAACTTGTATTTCCAGGACACAGATAGACAGGTACGATTACCAGGTTCTGTGAAGACGGAGCGGTCAAGACTCGTCTTTTATTTTGATTATTCATTTTGTAGAATTATACTATGAAAGAACTCAAATGTAATTAAAATTATACTATTAATCCAATGGATGATGTTGTTGCTTGTTTACTACTTTGCATTTTGTGATACATTACATGACATCCTCCGCCCCAGAACGTTTCCGCCGTTCTCGGTTTTGGGGTGTGACAGATTGGTATCAGAGCATTGTTTACAGTGAATTGAGTATATCAACCCATAAAAGATATACAAACTATAAATACAATAGGGATTAAAATACTCTGATAAAGTGTCTATACTTTTAAATAATAAAATATTTAATTAAGTATACATGCCTGCATTAATACTAAAATCAGTGTCACTAGAACAGAACAAAAGTATTACGATCGTTGGGCAGCACAAGTAGACTTAAAGACATATGGTGAAAACTGGGATGATATAGCCTGATCAACTATGTTATCCGAGGGTTGACTAGCATGTGCCTAAGTGTGGTTGTGAGTTGCAACAAGTCTAAAAACTTACCCACAATACCACAATGAGAACAATAGAACATAAACCTAAAAATACTATAGGAGTATTTTGTGTATTACTATAAACTACTTATGTGTTAGATTCTTATACCCCAATTACCGCATAGATAACATAGCGGGACCCCATCCCTACGACGACCCGTACTTCCTGAACAAAGGCAATGCTGGATGGTTCAGAGAAGAACCAGAGAATGATAATCCAATCCCTTTTGAATGATCACCATGTTGAAGACCTTTCGGATGATGATAACTCCGAACCCGAGGATGAGAACCTACCCCCGGTAACTCCCAATTCAAATCCTAACCCTCGTCCAACTCTTCATGGCTCGACGCTTCCTTGGGTAGAATGCTTGGAAACATGGAGCGAAGAGCAAGATCAACCTATGCCGTCTAAAGGAGACCGAAGCTGCTACAACTTAAGCGAAGGAAGCTTAGCAAAGTTCTACCAATCCTGATCCGTAGAATTGCTCGAAACGAAATTCAGGGCATGACGACTCTCCATTATATCGAAGAGGTTAAATGCCAATGCAAGAATGCACACCATCCACACCAATCATTATGAAAACACTCGTGAGAGATCTGAGAGAGACCATGAGACCCTGCTGCAAGCGTTAGCTAAAACACGAGCCGAAGTCATAGAGCTACGAGTACGCCAGAGAGTGTACGAAAGACACCTTCTTGATAATGGAACGTCAATTGGCTGAACTGAGAGTTCACCAGAAGGATGACCGCCGCCAGTAAGAAATGCTTTATTTCCCTTCCTTGTTTAAAGGAATTGTTTTCCTGTGTATGTCCTATGTAGCATTTTTCTATGTAACTATCTTGTACTGTAAGTACTATTAGTTAGGCCTTTATGCGGCCAAAACATTTCTACTCCGGATATGATGTATGACCTTCAAGATAAAATTTTCCTAAACTTATTACATCTTAAACATCGATGATATTGACAGTCGCCTAACTCCCGTGTCACTCTTTGTTCAAAAACCCTCATCATACCTTCGTTGGAGTGTATCTGAAACATGCTTTAGTCAAGTCATTGGACTATATTAATTTAACTCCGAAGACATTTCAAAGTCTCTTTTAGTGGTCGGATCATGTTATTCACCAACCAACGATACCTTGGCTTGAACGAAAAACATCTTAACACCATTCTACAAACATACTTCTACTTTGTACTAGGACTGCATCATAGGGATGTTGGTCAAACCATCATGAACATACTTCCAATCCGTACTAGGACTGCATCATAGGGATGTAGGTCAAACTTTCGAGAACATACTCTTACTCTTTACTTAAGCGATCGAAATACATTTAGGATCAACCAAAATCGCTCACAAAATCCTTTTTCTTTCGTGTTATAGAATCATGTCGCCGAAGAAAAGTCATCAACCCATCAGCCAAACACCAACTCTTCAGATTGATACATCTACCTTTCAAGCTGCAGCCTCAGCTACCGTGACAGCTGTTCTGAATCACCTTAATGCTAACAACACAAATGTTAGCGGGATGGTTTTCAATAATTCCAATCCAAGTAAAAACCAAGTACACCCACGAGTAACAAACTACCACGACACTCCAAACCTCAAACCAAAGAGCAATAAACGAAAATTCTGGGATAGAGTTAAAGGCAAATCACCTCGAGGGACAAACAAGAAACCATCGGCGGTGGCAGCCTTCGCAGCCACGACATCTGCAACTCCTACCACCAACACTGTTGGTATCCCAATTATCCCTAACCCAGCCAGACAGTATGCTGGAAACCTACCGAAGTGCAATAAGTGCAGCTTCCACCACCTAGGTAGTTGTCGTCTGTTACACTGCAAGACCTGCAACAACAACAGACACACTACCCGCTTCTGCAGGACTCGGGTCCAACACATTACTTCAACCACCAATGTCGAAATTTCTCGGATATGCCATCTATGTGGTTTAATGGGACACTTCAAGAGGGATTACCCAACAGAGAAGAACAACAGTGGAACAGGAGGAGTTTGACCTAAGGATGGAAAAAGGCAATAAAGGACCCAACTATAATAGGGACTCACTTCCAATCGACAACATTAAGTATGCTGCTAAACATGTTTAAAACTAGTGCAACTCGAGTCTTATCTTTTGAGAGATCCCGTCAGTAAAGGGGACCCTCGTGCTGCTTATACTTGCCTTTTGTAGTATACCTTGTTCGCAACAATAGTCTTGTAGTAACACCAAAGTGCTGTAACTCTGTTAAAAGTTGCACTGTTGTGTTTTGTCTGTAACACCCTTATGATCAAATCTAATACCGTTATTTCCAAGTAAGTCCGATATCATCATACAACTTGACTCAATTCGATCCTCGCAATACCAGTTTTGTGCGTACTTCTCCTTCTCCAAAAACGTCTTTCTACGAAGCCGTCATTCCAGAACACCGAAGAACTCATGCATAAAGTACCTCATGTTTCTTATCCTTTCCAAAAAAACCTTAGCAAACTTCCCCGAAGTACCACTCGTGCAATACGTTAAGCTCAATCCAAAGTCCCACCTTTTCAATCTTAATTATATACGACTCGTATACCCGAGACTGTGATTGATGAACTGGGTATAAATTCTATTATGAACTTCAGGACGGAGACTGCCCAAGACTGCGAGTGATCGTGCTTCCGTGAGAATAAACTTAGAAATACCTATCCTTTTCCCTAATTTGTAACGACCGAAAAATACAACCAATTTTAAATTTTTCAAAAACATCTCGATTCCATAAAATCTTTACAAAAGGTTTTCAATACATTATTTAGCAGAGCATTTTCCCAGGTTCATATCATAAAACACCAACGCGAGGAACGGTACGATCACGCCTTTGCCTTGCCACAGACTCCTGAGAACCTGAAAACATAAAACCACAACTGTAAGCCCGAAAGCTTAGTGAGATACCCCCAATATACCAACCACATATACGCTCTACCAGGCCACGACCTTCCGATCTAAAACATATCGCCTTCCGGCCCCTAACATATTGCCTTCCGGCCCATAACATATTGCCTTCCGGCCCATAACATATTGCCTTCCGGCCCACAGCATAAAAAGCATACATATCATAACAGAACATAGAACGACCCGGCATACCGGGTCACACCCCAGACCTAGCAATCATGCACATAACACATAATCATATAACAGTTCACAGTCAGCAATCGATCAACAGATCACATAACATAGCATTACTCTAATCAAGATACCAGCCTAGCCGGTCACTAGCATAACATCACCCTTCGAATCAGTCAACATACTAAATGCACACATACGCCTTTCCAGGCCATGACCTTCCGGTCCACATAGCAATGCCTTCCGGCCCACAACATGTAATGCCTTCCGGCCCACAACATATAACGCCTTCCGGCCCATATTCCGCAATATCATAGCAATAGACAACTATCCGGATTTCCATCCGATAAAATAGTTGGCCTTGGTGCCATAAACCCTATCGATATAGTGAGGATAACTCACCTCGAAACTGCCGACAGAACAGATAACTCAAGCTGCTCCGATCACTGATACGATCTCCACCGCTGGACAGCCACCAATGCACTGAACTCAAAACCATAAACAACAATTACCAAAATACCCCTGGAAACCACTGGTCAACCTTTGGTCAAAGACAAGGTCAAAGTCAACCCCTGACTGACCCTACTCGCTGATTCAACTCGATGACTCGCCGAGTTCCCATACTCAGAGCTCACTCAATTCGCGACCTAACTCGCCGAGTCACCCCGAGACTCGCCGAGTCCCACAACTTATGAGTCCTCTCGCACACAACTCACCGAGTGATCCCTTGACTCACCGATTCTCGACTCAACCAAAGAATATCGGAACTCTTCGACAAGACTCGCCGAGTCCAAGAACAGACTCGCCGAGTCTATGGCTATCTTCAACCTACTCGCCGAGTTGTTCATACAACTCTCCGAGTCCAAGGCCATCTTCATCCGACTCGCTGAGTTGTTCTTCCAACTCGCCGAGTCCCAGCTCATCTTCAAACAATTCGTCGAGTTCACCCATGTGACTCGCCAAGTACCACCGATCTGAATCCATACAGAAGCATTCCAGACCATGCAATTGATCCAAAACATAGATCTAGCCTCCTACAACTCATCCATCACGTAAAGTGGCAAACTTTACGTGAATCCAAAGAGATCTAGGCCTTATTCACTTTGGTTTTAGGGTTTGGGACATGCAAGCTTCACTAAACACTCCAACACAGGGACTTTCATGCTCTCTGATTCTTCTTCATTCCAGATCTGAGGTAGCAACCTCAGATCTAACCTCTAGATTTCCAATTACATCCATAGACAAGTTCCCACAAACCCCAAAATGAAGAAACAACATATCAACAGACCAAGAACGAGATAATACCTCCAATGGACGCCCCAACTGCAATGAAATTCGAATCCAAGCAAATCCCCTTGCTCCAAGCCTTTAATCTCCCAAAATTCCTTTAATAATCATCTCCTTCAAGCTCCCAATTGAGATAGGATCACTCACACACGAAGGCTAAGGGTTTCTGGACTTGGAGATGAATAAAGAGGCTGAGAGTGGGCTGTTATGTTCTTTATATAGGGCTAAACCCCGAGAATTAGGGTTTTCTCCACCCAGCGCCTACTCGCCGAGTCGGCTACTTAACACGCGACCAAGTCGCGACTCTACTCGCCGAGTCCATCCATGGACTCGCCGAGTCACTCTTCCCAAATAACACTTTTAGTCCTTCAAATCTACTCTTGCTATTTCGGGATGTTACAATTCTCCCCCACTTAGATTAGGCTTCGTCCTCGAAGCCTACATCAGCTCAACTCCAAAGATACTCCCGCAACGCGCCACCTGGCCTCAACCAGGCCAGGTCCTTCAAGGCATACTTATCGAAACTCGAACACACTTTCCCTTCCTTTACGATGTCCTGGCCACCGTCTCGAACCGGGCACCGACTGTACCCCTAATCATCACTCTCAATAACCGAGAATTACCCAAGATGCATCACTGCCCCAAATCTCAATAATCCCTCGACCCATAAGGGTTAGAAAACCATGAACCATCGGATCCCCGATCCGAATCCCACTCTATCCAATCCGGGACGACTGAGGGACCCATTCTCAATCTCAGAGCAACTCTCACGAATTCTCCCCTTGCAACCGCACACACAAGCTGAACCAGCTCTAACACCCTCAGGTTGGGAAAACCTGATACACTGATAATATCCTCGAACATCTCCCAGGGTGAACCACTAATACACACCCCATACCCTGATCAGAATCACACTGAGAGTCCAAGACTCTCTCTCCCTGCATCCCTTCCGAGCCTCTTGGCTCTACACTTGCGGATTTCCCTCCGCGACCTCAGCAGACATTCCAAACCGGATGAGCTTCTACTCCACTGCCGCAAACACGTTGCTCAGTAACCAAACTTGAATTACTCTAATCATAACTCTGATTTGCCGCTTTCACTTCCTGAACTTGCACTCCCTCTCGGAGTTACACACCTCTTACCTCTCTCTCTCTTCCTTTACCAAGAAATCCACTCGGCCACAATGTCACTCCGACAAATGCCACGGTGCACGTCTAACGCTACACCACCCTTTAGCGTCTCCGCTATCCATCCCACACACTTACTCTGACTCTCCTCGCAGGGACTCTCAAGCCCCTGCACTACCTCAACTAAACAAGATCACTACCCGGGGCCAGACCTTCCAATGCAATCCCACTGCAACATACACAATCCGCAATCTCAAACTGATCCGACAATACCAACAGAGTCTCCAGCATACTGGACCGACTCACATAGCACATATTAGCCACTCGAGGCTATAACTCTGTGGGTCCGTACACCCAAACTCCATGAACCCTCAGGTTCTAACTCTACGACCCTTCCGGTTCTAACTCTGTGAACCTTCCGGTTCTAACTCCAGGAACCTTCCGGTTCCAACTCTGTAAACATGCACAACATAAATCACATAGAAATAATGCAGTACAACACATAACATACATAAAGCATACAAATACTCTGATCACATAACCCCAGTTACCTACTCAAACTTGATCCCGGCCTGTTCCCAGGCCTCCACAATCAAATGCCCTAGGTCTGTATCTCGCCCCGCATGCCCGACACTTGCTCCTATCAGCCTATACTCTGGGCTGACAAAACACTGCTGAATCCCAACAGCTAAGCACCCTCAAATACTCATCGATCTCCCGGAGAATTCCCCAATTCTCCCCCACTTTAAGCACTGACTAACAACCACCGGTCGCCATTAACGACCTCCCAGAACAACCCCGCACAAAGAGAACACTTTCACACTCACTGCTTCCTACAAGCATAAGCAACCCTCAGCAAAACACATCTCCTCAGTGATCAATCCGCTCGAAAGAATCCGATCTCCAATTATCCCTTCCACGAATGTGGATGCTTCCCGACATTCAACCCAATGCCGCATCTCCAGTAACAACCCTCACGAACGATAACCAACGATAGCACAAAACACTAAATTATGATCATACCAAACCCTCAGGGAACAACGGATACCAACCCGAAACACAAATCCAAAACCATGCCAAACCCTCAAGGAACAACGGATACCAAGATGAAAACCCGAAACATAAATCCATAACCATGCCAAACCTCAACCCGCACAGCGACGAATACCGCATCGAAATCCACACAAAGATACCAACACAAACAATACACCACCATAATCGCAAGATAACAAAACATCAAGAAAGAAACATACCTGCAGCTGCCTCCGGCACTGCTGTGACCTCCTCTGCCGCAAGCTGATAAACACGACCCTGAGCCCTTGGGGCTCCGCTCCATCCTGACCTCCTCCTGGAATCCTCAAAGTGGCCGGTGCTGGAGCCTGCACCGGTCCTGCAGAAAGCTGTGGATAGTTGACCCTCAAATGTCCAACCTGACAACAATGATAACAAATCCTCAAATCCCGAACCGGCACTGATTGCCGACAATCCCGCGCATAGTGCTCCTCCCTTCCGCACTTGCGGCATGCACCACTGGACCAACAAACTCCGGTATGACCCCTCCCACACTTCCCACAAGTGTGGCCGCTCAGATTCCCCACTCTAACATCAACGGTCCTGGACCGTTTCGGCGCCGGCTGCGACTGCATCGGAGCCTACCTCAGCTCACGCAACTGTAACTCAACCTTTAACTCACGCCGCCTGGCGGCCTCCTGGAACTCCAACAAAGTCTCACACCTCTGCGCAGACACGAACTGTCTGATTTCCCCCCTTGAGCATACTCAGATATCGGGACATTTGAGCCTACTCCGAAGCGAACTCAGGGCAAAACATCGCCCTCACAAAGAACATCCTGGCGATCTCAGTCACGGACTCCGAATCCTGCTTCGGCTCAAGGAACTCCTGAGACAATCTCTCCCTCGCAACTTGCGGATCATATCGAGTGCTAAACATCTCTCTGAACTGATTCCATGAAACCGCAGTCCTCTGCGCATCCGAGTATGACCCCGTGGTCAATCTCCACCAATCCTTTGCCCCGAGTCTCAACAGGCTCAGAGCATACCTCACCCTCAGATCAGCAGGGCATGAACACATGAAGAAACACCCCTCCACGTCCGATAACCATCTCATAGCAACAATCGGGTCCTGAACTCCATCGAAGGTGGGAGGCTCTGCATTATCGAAGTCCTGATACTGAAAATCCCTATCAGCTCCTCCCCCTGCCGTTGCTACAGCCACTGTAGCCGCCGCGACAGTCGTCTCCGTGAGAGCCGCATAGCGCTCATTCAAACACTCAACCGTGGCGGTCTTGATCGACCCAAACAGTTCCGGCAACTCAGCCCGGAACAAAGCAGCAACCTCATCATGCAGGATCTCACGAATCCTCGCATCCAACTCGCACGAGCTCATCTGACCAATAACCTCGGGCAGCACAGAACCGCCCTGAACCCCTTTCTCCTACTCCCGATCCTGACCCGGATCCACTCCCAGCATGCCTCAGGATCATCATACTGAAAAACACCATACCAAATCTCGGACACTTCCCACAAGCCTGGGATCCAACTCTCTCAACCCAACCCTAGAGATCATGGTTTCCCTGATACGCATATGGGTCCTGTGCTTTCAATAGTACGGGCCCATACTACCTTCCACACCTACCCATATTTGTATGAAGTACTACCACAATACCCTAGAGAACATGCATAACAACGATCAACCCTCACCCCTAAAGGAACACTGAGAATCTCCTATAAGGGACCCTAGGCTACAGGCATCACAAATCAGGCCACATTATCATGGATTCCTGAAGATCCCTAGCCTATCACTAGCATGCTGCTCTATCAAAGCTCAAAACAAATAACATGCATGGTATTTTGGGGTTACTTACTGGCTCCGGCTGATCGTACCTCCGCGTCCTCATTTTACTTAATTTGAAAACCATTTTAATTTTTTTTCTTTTTAAAACCTTCCTCGATTTGAGACTGGAGTTACACGAGTGTTCCTCCAATTCACTCAAACCAAGGCTCTGATACCAACTTGTAACGACCGAAAAATACAACCAATTTTAAATTTTTCAAAAACATCTCGATTCCATAAAATCTTTACAAAAGGTTTTCAATACATTATTTAGCAAAGCATTTTCCCAGGTTCATATCATAAAACACCAACGCGAGGAACAGTACGATCACGCCTTTGCCTTGCCACAGACTCCTGAGAACCTGAAAACATAAAACCACAGCTGTAAGCCCGAAAGCTTAGTGAGATACCCCTAATATACCAACCACATATACGCTCTACCAGGCCACGACCTTCCGATCTAAAACATATCGCCTTCCGACCCCTAACATATTGCCTTCCGGCCCATAACATATTGCCTTCCGGCCCATAACATATTGCCTTCCGGCCCACAGCATAAAAAGCATACATATCATAACAGAACATAGAACGACCCTGCATACCGGGTCACACCCCAGACCTAGCAATCATGCACATAACACATAATCATATAACAGTTCACAGTCAGCAATCGATCAATAGATCACATAACATAGCATTACTCTAATCAAGATACCGGCCTAGCCGGTCACTAGCATAACATCACCCTTCGAATCAGTCAACATACTAAATGCACACATACGCCTTTCCAGGCCATGACCTTCCGGTCCACATAGCAATGCCTTCCGGCCCACAACATGTAATGCCTTCCGGCCCACAACATATAACGCCTTCCGGCCCATATTCCGCAATATCATAGCAATAGACAACTATCCGGATTTCCATCCGATAAAATAGTTGGCCTTGGTGCCATAAACCCTATCGATATAGTGAGGATAACTCACCTCGAAACTGCCGACAGAACAGATAACTCAAGCTGCTCCGATCACTGATACGATCTCCACCGCTGGACATCCACCAATGCACTGAACTCAAAACCATAAACAACAATTACCAAAATACCCCTGGAAACCACTGGTCAACCTTTGGTCAAAGACAAGGTCAAAGTCAACCCCTGACTGACCCTACTCGCCGAGTCAACTTGATGAGTCGCCGAGTTCCCATACTCAGAGCTCACTCAATTCGCGACCTAACTCGCCGAGTCACCCCGAGACTCGCCAAGTCCCACAACTTATGAGTCCTCTCGCACACAACTCACCGAGTGATCCCTTGACTCACCGATTCTCGACTCAACCAAAGAATATCAGAACTCTTCGACAAGACTCGCCGAGTCCAAGAACAGACTCGCCGAGTCTATGGCTATCTTCAACCTACTCGCCGAGTTGTTCATACAACTCTCTGAGTCCAAGGCCATCTTCATCCGACTCGCCGAGTCCCAGCTCATCTTCAAACAATTCGTCGAGTTCACCCATGTGACTCGCCAAGTACCACCGATCTGAATCCATACAGAAGCATTCCAGACCATGCAATTGATCCAAAACATAGATCTAGCCTCCTACAACTCATCCATCACGTAAAGTGGCAAACTTTACGTGAATCCAAAGAGATCTAGGCCTTATTCACTTTGGTTTTAGGGTTTGGGACATGCAAGCTTCACTAAACACTCCAACACAGGGACTTTCATGCTTTCTGATTCTTCTTCATTCCAGATCTGAGGTAGCAACCTCACATCTAATCTCTAGATTTCCAATTACATCCATAGACAAGTTCCCACAAACCCCAAAATGAAGAAACAACATATCAACAGACCAAGAACGAGATAATACCTCCAATGGACGCCCCAACTGCAATGAAATTCAAATCCAAGCAAAGCCCCTTGCTCCAAGCCTTCAATCTCCCAAAATTCCTTTAATAATCATCTCCTTCAAGCTCCCAATTGAGATAGGATCACTCACACACGAAGGCTAGGGGTTTCTGGACTTGGAGATGAATAAAGAGGCTGAGAGTGGGCTGTTATGTTCTTTATATAGGGCTCAACCTCGAGAATTAGGGTTTTCTCCACCCAGCGCCTACTCGCCGAGTCCATCTCATCGACTCGCCGAGTCGGCTACTTAACACGCGACCAAGTCGCGACTCTACTCGCCGAGTCCATCCATGGACTCGCCGAGTCACTCTTCCCAAATAACACTTTTAGTCCTTCAACTCTACTCTTGCTATTTCGGGATGTTACATAATTCATGAGTAGTCATACTTTCTTTTATATCTTCACGACAGCTAATCCACCCCAAGGTTTTGACATCACAATCAGTAGGAGTTGGTTAAGTCTACATCGAGCCGACATCAGGTGCTTTGATAAACAGTTCGTCCTAACCTCCCTAAAAAACGAGTCCCTAGTTATTTACAGTGACGAACCAAGGACGAACCCCTTCATCATTTCGTGTATGCAAGGTCAGAAATGCTTATGAAAGGAATATCATGCATTCCTTGCACACATCGCCGAGACGTGCCGAGAAGTGAATGACATTCAGAACATCCAAGAAGTACGTGGTTTTCCCGACACCTTTCCAGAAGGACTACCGAGACTACCACCACAACGTCAAGTCGAATTCAGAATCGACTTAGTTCCAGGGGCTACCCTAGTAGCTAAATCACCTTATGGTCAAGCTCCAACCGAGATGCAAGAACCTCCTAGCGAGCTTAACAAACTCCTCAGAAGGGGATTCTTTAGGCCAAGTTTCTCACTTGGAGGAGCACTGGACTTGTCTGTAAACAAGAAAGAGCATTCCAAACGCTAAAGTAAGCCGAATGCATCGCACCAATATTATCCCTCCCAAAAGGGATAGAATATTTCATGGTGTAATGCGATACATCCAACCAAGGGCTTGGTTGTGCTCTTAAGCAAGTGGAAAAGTCACTGCCTATACCTCAAGACAGCCTAAGACACAGGAAGTTAACTATTCAACATGTGATCTTGAGTCATGAGCAGCGGTAATGGCTCTGAAGATCCGGAGACACTACTTGTAGGGTACAAGGTGTAATACTCTCACATACCACAAAAACACTCAACACACATTCGACAAAGAAGAGTTATCATACCAGTGAAGTCAAACGAAAGAAGCAAAGTCGTATCCCGATAGTGAAAGGTTCGCTGGAATGCCAAGCGAGGACCAGAGTTCACTTAAGAACACGAGTAGCAAATAAAACTTCTATCCGTAGCATGATTATTAATTCTGCTAAAACTCTAATTTCGGGACGAAATTCCCTCTAACAGGGGGATGATGTGACAACCCGATATTTTGAGACAATAAAATGAAACACCAGTCAAATTTAGGCCAAAATATAACTTTCCTAAAAATCTTATCTGGGTTAAATAAAGTAGTAGAAATCATATCAAGGTTTCCGTACATATAAAGAACCCTAAAATCCGTGTTATAACGGAGAAGTTATGACCAACCGAAGATTCTCGGTAAAACCAGGCAACACCGATTAAGCGAAAAACACGAAGTTTCAATACAATAATTTTTAGCCTTTGGTATCTAAACGAAAGTCGTAGATTACGTTAAACCGTGATCATGCATAAAAAGAACGCCCAAAACGGACTTCGTATGAAGAAGTTACAAATTTTCTAAGTTTCGTAACAGCGGTACACAGCTAAAAACTCGAAATAAAGATCAAGCGATTTTTAGCCGACACAACTTAAACGAGAGTTGAAGGTCTCGACAATAGTGTTCGATGGTAAAAAGACAAACGAAAACGGACGTCAGATAAAGAAGTTATGGATTTTAACGAAGTTATCGTGTCCCGGCCTATTAATTAAAATATAATTAAAAATAAAGTCAAAATTAGCCGACGGAGTCTAAATGAAAGTTGTAGAGTATTTTCTCACCTGCGCGTGGATATAAACAACGTCAAAAACAGAGCCCGTGTGCGAAAGTTACGGATTTTACAAGTTCGTGGCACACACACCGAAACGATTTACGCCCAACGTACCCTCGTACGCCCATCGTACTCGGATGCTAGGCTCCGGATCGTCCACGTCGACCAAACACTTCGCCCGAGGATGCGGTCAGAAGTGATGCAAGCGAACGCCCACCGTAACCTCGGAGTACGCCCAACGTACGAGGTACGCCCCGCGTAAGCCCAAAGTACGCCCAGCGTACGAGGCCTCTCTCACCCCTATAACTAGAATGCGAGGGTGTCGGCCATCCATGCTCATTTTCTTCATTTCACTCACATTTCACCTTGTTTTTCGTGCCGACAATATCCCGACTTCCCGGTTTCATATCTAAGCCCCGACGAAGGTCCGAAGCCCCGAGATTCCCGAGAATCTCGTCACTTTCCGGTCAAGGTGCCGCCCGGGAATATCTCGTTTTCTTCAAATCACACACTTTCTTCGGTGAGTTCATACCCCTATAAACTACATTTTCAAATGTGTTATTAATGCTTTTATACACTTTTAAGGGGGGGGTACAAGTAAACACACGGTTATTATCGTGTGTAACCTAAAGTTTCATTATATACTCTTTTTTATCAAGTATACCACATGTGATTCATAACTACTACATGGAAACTTCGTACACAAAATATATCACGATAACATCTTGTCTTTTTAAATTAAATATGTTGTTAAACATATACGAATCAAACACTTTATCTATACTTTGAGTATATATGTTCATTTATGTCACTACAAAAGTTACACTTTACATAACGAGTGAGCATTTCACTAGGGTTTACTATACAAACGAAACAAACTTTTGGAAAAACTATATTAGTTTACGACAAACATTTTTACATGTTAAAAAGTCTTTATCAAACTGTCTTACATACTTTATGATTCCTTTCAAACGCTGTTAGAATCATGTTTCTAACAAAGGTCTTCCTATATTTAAAACTATTCTTATCAAACAAACTGCTTTCAAATTATTTTATAAACTGACATCAAGTCATCATTTCTTATTTATTAAACTTTTGAAAGGTTTTACAAAACTTCTTTTATATTTTTATATTGGCAAATGTATGCCTATATATGTATAGTTATATAAATAATGTTTGAAGGACTTAGGACAACTAGCTCGCTTTATTTCCTTTTCCTCGTTGGGATGTGGCCTTAGGGCATCGGTTATTCGTCCGAATGTCGTCTAAATATTAGTTATATATATATATATATATATATATATATATATATATATATATATATATATCATATGTACATTTATAATGAATTCCTTTGCAAGTTCTTTAGCTTTGTTCCTGTCTAATTTTCGTGATAAAACTAACTTTAGAAATTCATTGTTAGACAAGTTCAAACCTTTTTTAGTTGAGGGTTGGATCATATCCACAAGATTGACAGATTGAACCTTGGAAGGAACCTTTTTCATGAATACTGAAGTTGATAACTTAACCATCAAATTCCATAGTTAAAGTTCCATTGTAGACGTTAATTTTAGTTTTAAAAGTTTTAAGAAAAGGTCTACCCAAAAGTATGGAACTTGAACTTGGAGAGTCATCATCTCCCATATCTAGAACATAAAAATCAACCCAGAAAACAAGTTCGTTGACTTGCACTAACACGTCCTCTAGTACACCTTTTAGGTGTACTATTGACCGGTCGGCAAGTTGGATGATCACACCGGTTTTGCTCAATGGTCCTACACCAATTGATTTAAAAATAGAATATGGTAGGGAATTTATGGATGCACCTAGATCGAGCATGGCTCGAGGTACATAACGATTCTCTAATTTTCATTGCACGGTAAAGTCATCGGGATCCTTGCACTTCGGGGGCATCCTCTTTTGCAAAACCGTGCATACATTTTCGTTGACTGTTATAGTTTGGTTTCCTTTTATTTTCTTTTTAGATACACAAAGATCCTTAAGGAATCTTGCACATCTAGGTACTTGTTTGATGGCCTCGAGGAGTGGAATGTTGATTTGAACTTTTTTGAACATTTGCATGATCTCACTCTCCTCCCGTTCTTTCTTTGTGCTCCTTAATCTTTCGGGAAATGGAGCATGTGTGGCTTTAGATTCAGTGACGAAGGGATTCTTTTCGGTTGTTTTATCTTCCTTCTTCTCTTCTTTGGTTGCCTCTTTGAACACTATTTCTTCTTCCTCTTGATCAACCGACTCTTTTGGACCATTGTAACTCTTTCCGCCTCTCAATGTGATGACACACATGTTGTTCCTTGGGTTCGTTTCAGTTTGGGCAGACAACTTTCCTTGAGATTCTAGTTTGCTTACGGAAGTAGCAAGATGTGAAACTTATTGATCTAAGTTCTTTATGCTTGCTTTTGCATCTTATTGGAAAGCTTGTGTACTAGTTGCCAAACTCTTCACTATGTCTTCTAAGGACATACTTGATGAACCCGCTTTTTGTGGAGGGTGTTGTGACTGCCTTGACTGAAAGTTCTGTGGTGGAAAAGGTGGTCTTTATTGGTATTGATGTGGTTGATTTGGTTGATAGCTTCCCTGGTGACTTCCTCCCCAACCTTGACTGCTATTCCATCTTTGGTCACCCCATGGCTGATCGTATCCTCTTTGATTTGATCCGAAATAGCCTCCCATGAATTTTGCTTCTTCATAATCTTCTTCTTGAAGTTGTGGGCACATATCGGTTGGGTGTCCTACTTGAGTGCAAATACCAGTAGGGCAGGGTGTGGGCTGCACACCTTTATCTTTAGCTAGCATCATTACCACTTTTGAAATCTCGGACAATTGATCCTCAATTTGAGGAGTTTGGACTTCCTTTACACCTCAGGGTGCATCCGTGTACCATTCTTCATAATGGCTTGAATGCTTAGAATCTTCAGCTATGTTTTTGATTAGATTTTGGTTGGAGTCTTGTCGGGTAAAGACCCGCCACTTGAGGCATTAAAAAGCCTTCTCTCCATTGGATTCATGCCTTTAATGAAGTATTGGAGGAGCTGATACTCGGTAATTCCATGTTTAGGACAACGGGCAGAAAGTTTCTTGAATCTTTCCTAATATGTGTGAAAAGCCTCTCTCTTATGTTGCTTGATTCCAATGATTTCCCTCCGTAGGGATGAAACTTTCATCTTGGGAAAGTATTTATCCAAAAACAATCGTGCAAGATCTACCCAAGTAGTAACAGTCCCCAATGGGAGGTCATAGAGCTAGTCTCTTGCTGCATCTTGCACCGCAAAGGGGAATGCATGGAGCTTTATTTGATCCTCCGTAACATTGTGTGGCTTCATTCCCACATACACGACATGGAATTCAGTTAGAAAATTGTGAGGATCTTTGTTTTCTAGGCCTCTAAAGGTAGAGAGTAAGTGGATGAGTCCGAATTTTAGTTCAAGATTGGTAGCTGTCGGATATGTGATGCAACGAGGTTGTTGTGTAACCTCCTACCTTGCCTATTGGTTAAGGGTTTGTTCGGGTGGTGGGTTTGGAGGTGGATTCCCTCCGTGGTTTTCTCCCATGGTATGAGTAGTGGTTGAAGTTTCTATAGGTGTAGTGTTTGGAATGTTGTAAGTAGGTGAAGTGGGTGGAGTGGTACTTTTGGGTGAGGTTGGTTGAGATGAGAGTGATAGGCTTTCTGTTTCGTATGCGGATACACTTGAGAGGGGTATGTACTCCAAAATGTTGATCACTAGAGGTTTAGATGATGAAGAAGTCCCGGATCCCGGTTGCTTCTTAGGAAGCTTGGCTTGCTACCTTAACTTCTTTGCAGTCTTCTCTATCTCCGAATCAATTGGTAGTGGTGTACCTGTACGGAAAGATCTAGGCATAAACAATTAGTAACACCGTGTCCCCGATAACGACGCCAATCTGTTAGGAATATCAAACCCAACAAATAAGGGGGTACAAATGACTCCAAAAGCACTGCTACTTTGGACTGAAAAAATGTAAAACAAGGTAAGGAGGGTCGATCCATAGAGACACGGAACACATGTTTATACCTTTTTGCGTAAGGTACAAATGTGGTTACAAAAGTGGTGGGGGGGGGGGTTATATGCACTGATTTAAGCAAAAGACTAAAGTAGTAAGTAAACGATTGATTAATTAAAATAAATTCAAGATTTGTAAGTACTCTAACTCCATGCAAGACAAATTAGCAATGTGATTCCAAGGATGAAATGATATTTGTTCAATTCTATCTAAGTTGGTACTTGACAGTGTTAACAAGCTCTAACACTTCCCATTCACCACACTAATTAACCAAAACAAGCTCTTTGATTAACCCTAACCTTACTAACCGAATCTAAACAAGCTCTTAGAATTAGATTAAAGGATTGCATTGAGCTTTATGTGAATGTTCCCAACAACATTCAATACTCCTAATAAGCTCACGAGTGTAAGAATGTGTGAATTTGATTTACACTAGAATCACTTGAAGAAATTCAATTTAGTGCTTGTTACTCGTTCTATTTAACAAAACAATTACGAATTTTCCAAAATAGATAACTTGGGTGATTCAACCCTAACCCAAATGGCCAAAAAGAAATAGAATTGAAATCAAACTTTCAATAAAACAAAATCAAATTCACTAGATAACATTTAAAAGCAAACATCAAGTCACATGATTTAAATCACACACCATAGTCAATACATGAAGTTGGAGAGTCTAGGTTTCTAGCCACACATGACTAGAACCAAACACAAATCTAGAAATTGAAATTAAAGTCTTACAAATGAAATCCAAACGAAGTCCAAGTGTTTACAAGTATGAATTGCTTTCCAAAATTTCCAGAAAATCATCCTCAGAACTTCTAAAATCGACTCAACTTCTAATGGAATCGGTTACCCCTTTTTAGAAAGAAGAAAAACTGTTTTTAACTGACGACCATGTTTACACGGCCCGTGTAAATTAACACTACCATTTACACGGCCCGTGTAAATACAAAAGTACATTGTGTAATTTGGTCAGGTCTTCAATGTATAATGCTCAAGAGTTTCTGTTTATACGGCCTGTGTAAACACAAGGCTTCCATTTACACGGCCGTGCAAATCTCTGAAAAGCCAAAATCTTTAATTCTTTGATATCTTCCTCCTCGGTGCTCCGTAAGTCCCAAAATTTTGTCCGCAACTCTTATTTACCTCCTCAAACATGATCCTACCTCCAAAAGTCCCTGAAATATCACAAAAATGCGTGAATGAAATTGCCTCATGAAAAATCCCGAAAAACATGAAAAATGCATGAGTTTAAGCCTATATGCAATGCACTTTTATGAAATAAAGCTACAAAATGGGTGCATGAAATGCACGTAACAGTGATTCAATATTGATTAACAGTTGATGTCACCAGTGGAAAAAACTACTGAAAATAGTTAGTGAAATAAGTAAAAAGAACCTAAATTAACATAGAAAACCCTCTAAGAGACTAAGACTCACCATGACTAATAGGCAATTGATGATATGATACAATTCAGGCAAGAATGTTTCAAAATGGTTAAAAAACTATCTTCATCTGAAGCTATCGATTCAATCAAAGTTCTCCTAACGGTCATCAATAATCTAATAAAAACATCAACATGCAAGTTGTGGAGAGAAAATAAATTATATACCTGAGATAGAGATTGAGAACAAAGAATTTAGGGCTCAAAATTTTCATTATATTGTTTAGATACAGATTGAGGCCATTTAGTCGAATTCATATGCATGTATGTGCTGATTGGTCATTAAATGGTCACAATACGGGGTCGTCGTCGACAAGAGAATGCTGGAAAGGGCTTGGGTCGCCGTGAAGAGCACCTGAAATCAACGTCGATTACGAACATCAATCGAATAAATCTACAAGCTTATGAGCCCTAGGGAGGTTTGAGTACCTAAAATTGACGATCATTTAGTCGAGAAAAAGAGATGATGAATCCATGATAGATGAATTCATCTTTTTGAAGAGAGGGAAGGTGAGCATCGATGATTCTTGTCGCCAGGAAGAGTACTCGAATGTGCATTCGTCATTGTAAAGTTACCTGAGAATTATACAAAGAGATGTCGAGTTTTCTTGATAAATCATGAAATGTTTGTTAGCGTTTTTACAATCATGATTTTGAGTGAGTTTTTTAGGTCACGTGCTGGTCCACTGAAGTGCTGTAAATGTATATTAAGATTTACCTGCCAAATAATCAGGATTAATTTTATTTTTTCCCTTTATAAACCTTTGGGCGAGAAGAGATAAGGGAAATGAAAAGCAATACATTAAAATCTATAGTGGCATAACAGACTAGTTAATTCATTGTAAAACATTTAGTGGCACATTATTGGCATACAATGATTTATATGTCACAAAATCCATAAATTTTAGTGACACTTCAAATCATTATGTCACTAATAAATATGAATATTATTGGCATAAAATGTGAAGTGTCATTAAATCTATTAATTTTATAGTGGCATATATAATATGTCACTAAATACATAATATAGTGGCACAAATAAAATATGCCATTAAAAATGTATGCTAGCAAATGTCATTTAGTTTGTAGTGACTTTAGAACGACCTAGAAGATGCTAGGTCATGAAAGAACAAGTTGGATAATTCTGGAATGACCTAGATATCTCTAGGACATCGTAGAATAGTGTAGTATATTACAGAGTCTTGTAAATGTTATATAGATATCATTGGAAGAGTCTAGAATAGTTGGGAATATACTATACCTAGAAACCTCCATTTGAGGAGGTGTAAAGTCCCTATAAATAAGAAGAAGGTCTCATTTTTAGAATCCATCGAGAAGCTGCCTTGTAAAGTAGTTGATTTCTATAATACAAGCTTTATTTCATACATTGAAGTGTCCATTATCGTGTCTTTTGCATAAAATAAAATCAATTTGAGGGACCAATATTTCTATATCAGTATACATAAAAATAATAGAAAGCCAAACATCTGAACAAATTAAAATAATTATAAAATATTTATAAATTTTAAGATTATAATTTAGACAATTGTTTTTTTGCTGAACAATCATACACAATTAAAGCTACATTTTCGAGCTTTCGGCTAATTTTAACGAGCACATTCTTAGAAAGATGTGTTTTGATATTTATATTTTTCATCATGATTTTCTAGACAATTAAAATAAACAATATAAAAGTCAGAAAAACGTTCATTTTAAATAGATTAATAGAAAACAAAAATAAAAATATCACATTTCTATATTACTTAGTAAAAATTTTCATACACTGTTATAATAAAAAAAATTAACAAATTACATTGTAATGATTATACTTATGAGGATCATATTTCTCATGTTTCTTTTATTAAAATAGGATAATAAAAAATGGTTGTTTAAAAGTATCACTCTAGTGATTATTCACATAAAATAAAAAAGAGAAATGTAAGTCCCAAAACATGAACTAACTAGTGACCAGTCGAAATCACTAAGCAAATGATGAATCAAATCAAATTAATCAAGAAGAAGAAGCGAAATCAATCCAATGCACATGATTATATATTTAAGAAATCGTCTAGTATAATGGAGCCTTCACAATGCTATGACCGTAAACTACTATCCCCAGAACCAACCATCTAAGTCTCCTTATATAGGGAACAAGGACACCCAAAACCGAAAACACCATAGGACCGAAATCAAGACTGATTTCGGTCCAACCAACCAAAAACCCAAATTAAGGCCTAAATAAATAATAAAAAAGCCTATAATATATATGCCTAACGCAAACCAACAAAACAAGACCTAAGAATCTCCCCCTTGGTTTGATGCTAGCTTGATCTCAAGGCTTGTCAACAATCAACACATCTGAGCTCCCCATAACACCTGTCCACATCTTCTTGTTAATGATTTCAGCAACCATACTAGTGAACTCTTTGGCAACAACCTCCAAAATATCATTTTGACCACGATCTGATGACCTGCAAGAGTACGGATATCAGGCTCACCGAACTGTAAAAGATCTTCACTTCAAGAAGGCGAATAACACCAGTCGGAAGCTTGTTGACGGCAGTGGCTGTGGATTCATCAAAAACCTAATATTCCATATTACATAGAGAACTGTCAAGTGAATGCTGAATAATAGGAATTTGTTTCATCTGCTTGGTGGGAGGCCACATCACATTCTTCACGGTTCGGTTGGTGTTGGGATCAAATACACCTTTGACTTTCTTGATGAAAGATCCCATCGAACTTTCTCTTTACTTGATTCTCCAAGAAGAGCTTGAATTCAGTTCCATGAGGATCATTCGATGGGTTGTGGAAGGGAGAACTAGCTAATTATGTAAGATCAACCTCAGTCCAATAACTAAAGTCATTTTGATGCTCGTAGTACTCCACGTTGCCATTATTTCTTTTGACCGCCCATATATTCTTCTTGTCGTGAAATCCCCACACCTTTGTACCCGACCGATCGCCATACTTAGCTGAGAATCTCCTTTTACCGAGCTCAGTGACACTTAATCGAGGTTGATCTCCATGAACATTTTGATTAGAGATTTTCATGAAAAGCAATTGACCTTTTCCTTGAGTTTTGGCTTGCCTCGGAGCTCGCTTCAAGATTACTCTAGGATCAGCATTAGTAGGTTCATTATCAAATCGGTCAACAATACGATTTGCATTGGCCTGAAGAGGAACATCTTGTGGTGCTTGGGTAGGTACACTTGGGTAGGCATTGGCTTCATAAGGCTCACTGACAGATGTTTTGAATTTTTTGCCAAATTCACTGTTCAATTTATTCTTCAAATAAAAATATCTGGCAGTAAGAGCACCAAGATTTAGCTGCAGAACATAAATCTGTTTTGACTTTTGAGCATTTTCTCTTTCAAGCTCGGAAACTCTAACATCCAGAGTTCCAATCAAGACATCTTTCTCGATAATCTTTTGATTTAAGATCCCAATTTCTTCCTTTAGCTCAAAAATTATTTGATCTTCATCATCGGAGCTCCCTGCACCAATATATATACCTTTGCCTTTAGGTGCAGGATCAACACTTTCTCGAGCAAGAAACTTGGCAAGCCTTTCAGAAGCGACATCATGCGCACGTTGAGGAACTGAAGAACTTCCAGGAGTTGAAGAGCTTCCTGGTTCAAAAGATGTTTGAGTAAAAATAGTCCCCTCATGCAAAATTGGGCCTTCATATCGAGCTTGTTGGGCTGGTTCAGTGGTTGCGGTTGGTTGTTGAGCTGGTTGAGTTTGTTCCCTAATGAGCACTCCCGGCCTAGGATCAACATGTTTTCATTTCAAAGGCGGCTGGGAGGCTTGAGACTCTTCAAGATAACTATCAGATGGAATAATGTTTGGAGTAACAACTGCTCGGGGAGAAATCCTCGTAGTTGAATCCAATTGAGCAATGACTTCTGCCATCTAAGCGGGCGATTGAAACGGCAGCTTGAAAATGCTTGTATCTCCTTCAGTCTCTGTTGGAGAACTCACAACGTCATTGACTTCATCAAACTCAAAAACTAATGAATGTCATCATCACTGAGCTCAAAATCAAACATGAAATCCTCATCATTAAAACCCGATGCATCACCCTCTTCATCATTATCTTCTCCTTCATCATCATCATCAACATCAAGAACGGGCACATGCTCCTCTGCCACAATTGCCACAGGAGGGTTGACAGCAGGAACAACCTCAGGTTCAGGAACAAAAATTCTTTCATCTTCTGAAACATTTTCTGGTTCAACAACTGGAATATCTTGAAGTACAGGAGCTTCTTCGATCTTAACAAAATTTCCAAATTTTACTAAAGGACCTGTCCCCCTGAATACAATCTTTGAGCCCTTGCGATTTTTTTCATCAAGCCAAAGGAGTTTGGACCCAAAGATTTCATATCTAAAGTTTCACCCGTCCTTTCCAAATCAGGATATTGATCATCAAAGATCATTTGTAGAAACCTTGGGTACATCAAGAATGCATCCTTCTTTTTCCATTGCAGGTTGCTCTTCATCTCATTGAACACAAACTTAGAAAAGTTGAAGTCCAAATCCATAATAAGAGCAATAATGGCACCAGTAGATGACTGGGAGATCTCATTAGCTACCTGTCTCCTGCCTGAAATGCATATCACAAAAGTGTGAGCAAGGAAGCACCAGTAGGGAGGGAGTAGCTTCTTCAAGGTTGGAGGAAAGGTTCCTTCATAACACATTATTTCGAGAACCTCCCTAATCTGAGTAGCAGAAATTTCAGTCGGGGATCCTGGCTGATCTCCAAATCGAAGGTTTGTTCTGACACTATTATCTTCTCCCCTTTGACTGTTGACTCTACAGTGCCTACGCCATCTGCTCCTGCTTTATTGAGAGACGCCTTATCCCAAAAATCACTCACTAAATCTTTGTAAATGACAGGATTTGCTCAAAGTGTGTGAGTGATCCTGCAGCTGTTTAGACCATGAACCATGGACTTAAACTCCTGATGGCTCTATGGTGGATCATAAAGACATCCAACAATGTTGTGAGTGTCAGAAAATTTCAATCCAACCATTTATATGCACCAAACGAGCCAAGTGAGAAAGGAAAAATTAAACAAATAAAATTAATTTTCTCAAAACATTGATTTCGATTAACTAAGGTTGATTTCGGTCAACCAAAGTCAAACAGGCTTGAATTAGGCTTGAAATTTGGTCAAAATTAAATTGATTTTGGTCAAAGTGGTCAAGGTTCAATTTATTTGGTCTGTTTTAGGTTGAATTTGGGTTTTCGGCCGAAAAAATCCCACCGAAAACCTAAAACCCTTGAATTTGGGTTTTCGGCCGAAAACTTTACACCAAAAACCTAAAACCCCTAAATTTGGGTTTTCGGCCAAAAACACGTCACCGAAAACCTAAACCCACATTGACGAAGAACTTTTGCTAGAATCGTGG
Organism: Lactuca sativa; assembly: GCF_002870075.4. Lineage (NCBI taxonomy): Eukaryota > Viridiplantae > Streptophyta > Magnoliopsida > Asterales > Asteraceae > Lactuca > Lactuca sativa. The sequence continues at coordinate 96,596,155 of NC_056631.2, forward strand.
ATTAGTCCTAAAACCCGCAAAAAAACTTAATAAAATCATGTTAGATCTGATGCACTGCACTCGCAATCCATTTACCTTGATGAATCAATGAACAATTTTGATGAAACACAAGGAAAATTGATGAATCGATTAGAGGAAATTGAGAAGCAAACGATACTGAACGAGAAGGAGAGAAGGAGCGATTTCGGTGGAGGCGTGAAAAGTGAGGGGGGAGGCCGAAATCCCTCCTTTTATACCCTAATTAGGGTTTTCGGCCCAAAACACTAATCCGATGGGCCTCAACCAACACTCAAACCTTTCTAAAAAAAAATCCAATTTCTTTTAAATATTTGAACGTTTTGAAGACTTAAAAAATAAAATAAAATAAAATAAAAACTAAAATTTTAAATGCAATCAAAATTTAATTTTTAGAAAATAAAAATAAAAATAAAATGAAAATTAAAAATAACACTAACCACACTTCAAGACTAAAATTTAAACATGTTGGGCTCATAAGTTTTAAAACAGCCTTAAATTTGTTTATCAGGACACACCTGCATGAGTAGATCTGGTCAACCACCGGTATTGTGATCCACTTAAACACAAAGAACATTTTTGCCAATTTTTTGGACATATTATATGTGACAAGACATTTGAGATTAAATTCCTAAATGGACCATTTAGCGGAAGATGACCAAGGATATTGTTGTCCACTTAAATTCAACAGCGAGATCTACAGACAACCATTTAAGTAGTTCAATTTTAGGTGTACTAGAACGTGTTCCCCACTTCCCAACATACCCCGACAATCAAGAACTTCCAAAGAACTCGTTACTTTAGATGAGTAGTCAATCATTAAGAGAAAATATGCATATGTTGTGCCCCATGTCAGATCTCTTCCAATCACACAGAAGGGACAAAATGTGACTAACACAGATAGAGGGATTGAGAGGTAGAATATTGCATATGTTGTGTTCCAGGTCGGATCGTTTCCAATCACGCAGAGGAGTCTGCATATGGCTAACAGATAGAAAGAATTTCGTAGATAAGGAGGTGCATAGAGATAGAGTTGCGTATGTTGCATTTCAGGTCGGATATGTTCCAATCGCGCAGAGGAGGCAACATATGACTGATATATAGAAAGCAAGAAAATAATTTCCTACATAACTACTTTATCAGAACCCCCAGTCGCCCTATCAGTACCAGAATTAAGGACATGAGTCCATATGCTAACAAAGTTTTGAGCCACACTTCTAGTAGAAAAGTAACTTAAGCGTATCACGCAGGTTCCCTTGTTTATCTCATTGCTCAATCTACCCGAGTGTCGTATGGTCAGTCTAGATGTATCTAAGTCCATTTAAGTATGTTAAGTGTTTTCAATTGTCATAGTGTCCAATCCTTTCTTTTAGTCCTTTGTGTTTACCATCACGTTGAGCACATAGTCTAGACAATTCAGCTTCTGTAACATCCCGAGTTCAAGAGTGCAAGTTCAGGGTTCAAAGAGTAAATGTGAAAGGGAAACTCAGCGAGTCCATGGGCGGACTCGATGAGTAGGATCGCGACTCTGGTCGCGTGTTAAGTGGCCAACTCGGCGAGTCGGCGACTGGACTCGGCGAGTTGGTGCTGAGTGTAGAAAACCCTAATTTCGGAGGATGAGCCCTATTTAAAGGACATTATACCCTCTCCCCAGCCTCTTCACCCTCTCTTGAAGTCCAGAAACCCTGGAATCGTGTATAACCTCCATTAATGAAGAATTAGAGCTTGGGAAGAGAACTTGATAATAAGAAGGTTGAAGATTAAGAGGCTAGCATCTGGATATTATTGTAGATCAGGGATCTACTCCTCCTTTGGATCATTTCTGAGGTAACAATTTGTTACCTTGAGTTTCCTTCTTCTTGATTTGTTCTTAGTTGCTATTTTGGGGATTATGGCTTGGGTGAATTCAATTGCAAGTTTAGAAGCTAGATCTGAAGTTGAAACTTCAGATCCAAGCTGGTAATGATCCTATTTGTTATAAAGGTCCTGCTCAAGAATGGTGATGAAGCCCTTTTGTCCCAAACCCAAACCCTAGAGTGTAAAATGCTTAGATCTACTTGGATTCACGTAAAGTTTACCACTTTACGTGATGGATGGCTTGTGTAAGAGTAGATCTACGGATTTGAGACCCTGCATGGCTTGGAAAGCCTCTGTATGGGTTATGAGCTAGTGGCACTCGGCGAGTCACATGGGTGTACTCGACGAGTTGCTTGAAGATGGGCAGGAACTCGGCGAGTTGGAAGAACAACTCGGCGAGTTGGTTGAAGATAGCCTTGGACACGGCGAGTCTGTTCTTGGACTCGACGAGTCTGGTCGTGAGGTCCTAACCTTCTTCTGGTTGAGCCATGAATTGGCGAGTCAAGGGAGGACTCGTTGAGTTGAGTGCGAGGGGACTCAGAGTTGTGGGACTCGGCGAGTCTCAGGGTGACTCGGCGAGTTGAGTCGCAGATTGGGGAAGTTCTGAGCATGGGGACTCGACGAGTCATCGGGTTGGCTCGGCGAGTAGAGTCAATCAGGAGATTGACTTTGACCAAGGGTTGACGACTTGACTTCCAGGGGCATTTTGGTAACTGTTGGCTTTTGTTTTGAGTTCAGTGTTGGTGTCGGCTAGTGGTGGATATCGTGTCAGTGGTCGGAGCATCTTGGTCTTATCTTTTCAGTCGGCAGTTGCAAGGTGAGTTATCCTCACTATATCGACAGGGTCTATGACTTCAAGGCCGACCCTTTATCGGATTGTGATCCGGGTATTGTTGTTATGTTATTGCTTTGCTAGGTTTGCATCTTGGTAGTTAGGATGGTATATGTTAGAAACCTGGCTAAGGTCAGTATCCTGGTATATAGGATGATGCTATGCTAGTGACCGGTTAGGTCGGTATCCTGGTTAGGATGATGTTATGCTATGCGATCTGCTTGATCGATTTGATTGGATGTGAATTGTTATATGATTGAATGTTTATGTGCACATGGTTGTTGGACTGGGGTTGGGTTGAGGCGGGTCCTGCTTTGTGCTGTAGGCCAACATACCCAGGGCGGACTGGTTATCCCGAAGGCCCGACGAGCGGTCTGGATAGGCTGTAGGCCCCAAGAGGGCGGACTAGACGTGCCGAGGCTCGGAGAGTGGACCCGGCCGACTGAAGGCCCAGTACGGGCGGACCAGTCATACTGTAGACTCAAACAGTGGACCAGGTGGATTGAAGGCCCGGTGCGGGCGGACCAATCACACTGTAGACTCGATGTATGTGGCTAGACTTGGAGGGTGGACCAGGTGGACTGAGGGACGGTGCGGCGGACCAGTAACACAGTAGACCTGAAGTGCATGGCTGTTCTGTGTTCTGTTTTGATATGGCATGTTGTGCATGTATGGTATATGTGGTTGGTATTTTGGTGGTATCTCACTAAGCTTTCGGGCTTACAGTTGTGGTTTAATGTTTTTCAGGTTCTTTAGGAGACTGTGGCAAGGCAAAGGTGTGATCGTACCGCTCCTCATGATTATGTTTTATGATGTGGTTCTGGGAAGACTCTGATAATAATTGTATTGAAAAGCTTTTTGTAATAACTTAATGAAACTGGGTTGTTTTTGAAAAGTTTAAATTGGTTGAATTTTTTAGAGCGTTACAAGTTCGTATCAGAGCCTTGGTTTGAGTGAATTGGAGGAACATTCGTGTGAATCCAGTCTCAAACCAAGGAGAGTTTTCAAAAGAGAATTTAAAATGGTTTTCAGAATGAGTAAAGGAGGACGCAGAGATCAGCCGGAGCCAGTAAGTAACCCCAAAATACCATACATGATATTGTTTTTGAGCTTTAATAGAACAGCATGCTAGTACTAGGCTAGGGATCTTCAGGATTTCATGATAATGTTGCCTGATTTATGATGCCTGCTAGCCTAGGGTTCCTCTGTGGGAGATTTCCGGTGTTCCTCTAGGAGTGAGGGTTGAGTGCTTGTTATGTATGTTTTTCACTAGGGTGTTGTGGTAATACTTGATACAAATATGGGTAGGTGTGGAAGGTAGTATGGGCCCGTACTACTGAAAGCGCAGAACCCATACGCGTATCAAAGAAACCATGACCCTCAGGGTTGGGTTGGGGGTTGGTTCCCAGATTTGTGGGAAGTATATGAGATTTGGCGGTGTTTTTTCAGTATGGTGGTTACGAGGCATGCTGGGAGCGGATCCGGGTCAGGATCGGGAGCAGGAGAGGGCGGTCAGGGTGGGTCAGTACCGCCCGAGGTTATTGGTCAGATGAGCACAGGCGAGTTGGATGCTAGGATTCGTGAGATCCTGCATGATGAGGTTGCTGCGTTGTTCCGGACCGAGTTGCCGGAGCTGTTTGGGTCGATCAAGACCGCCATGGTTGAGTATTTTGATGAGCGCTATGCGGCTCTCACATAGGCGGCTGCCGCGGCGGCTACAGCGGCTGTAGCAGCGGCAGGGGGAGGAGCCGGTTGAGGTTTTCAGTATCGGGACTTCGATAATACGAAGCCTCTTACCTTCGATGGAGTTCAGGACCCAATTGTTGCTATAAGATGGTTGTCGGACGTGGAGGGATGTTTCTTCACGTGTTCATGTCCCGCTGATCAGAGGGTGAGGTGTGCTTTGAACCTATTGAGGCTCGGGGCGAAGGATTGGTGGAGATTGACAACGGGGTCATATTTGGATGCGCAAAGGGTTGCGGTTTCTTCGGATCAGTTTCAGGAGATGTTTATCACTTATTATGTTCCGCGGGTTGAGAGAGAGAGAGAGGTTGGCTCAGGAGTTCCTGGAGCTGAAGCAGGATTCGAAGTCTGTGATGGAGATCACCAGGATGTTCACTAAGAGGGCGATGTTTTGCCCTGAGTTCGCTTCGGAGCAGGCTCAGATGTCCCGATATCTGAGTATGCTCAAGAGGGATATCAGGAAATTTGTGTCTACGCAGAGGTGCGAGACCTTGTTGGAGTTGCAGGAGGTCGCCAGGTGGCGTGAGTTGGAGATTGAGTTGCAGTTACGAGAGCAAAGGCAGGCTCCGGTGCAGTCGCAGCCGGCGCCGAAACGGTCCAAGACCGTTGATTCTAGATTGGGAGATCAGAGCAGCCACACTTGTGGGAAGTGTGGGAAGGGTCACACCGGAATTTGTAGGTCCAGTGGTGCATGCTGCAAGTATGGAAAGGAGGGGCACTATGCGAGGGATTGTCGGCAGACAGCCCCGGTTCGGAATTTGAGGATTTGTTATCATCGCCATCAGGTTGGAAACTTGAGGGTCAACTGTCCACATCTTGCTGCAGGACCGGTGCAGGCTCCAGCACCGACCACTTTGAGGATTACGGGTGGAGGTCAGGGTGGAGCGGATCCCCCAAGGGCTTAGGGTCGTGCTTTTCAGCTTACAGCGGAGGAGGTCAGAGCAGTGCCGGATGCAACTGCAGGTATGTTTCTTTCTTGATGTCTTGTTATTTGGTGATTATTATGGAGTATTGTTTACTTGCTAATCTCACTGTGTGATTTTTGGTATTGTATTCGTTGTTCCTTGAGGGTTGTGGTATGGTTATGGGTTTGGTGTTGGAATTTCGTTGGTTAACATTCATTAGGATTATTAGTAGGAATCTGGCTTTTGGTCTGAATGTTGGGTAGCATCTACAGTCTGAGGAGTGGTTAGCTAAAGATCGGGTTTCTTTCGAGCCCGGGATGATCAGTGTTGTTATGTAAATTTATGAAGATTGCTCGTTCTGGTGGTAATCAGTTCCCGTGTAAGGGTTTGTGTTGTGTAGGGTTGTCGTGGGAGGTCGGTGATGGCGACCGGTGGTTGATAGTTATTGCTCTAAGTGGGGGAGAATTGGAGAATTTTCCGGAAGATCGATAAGCATGAGAGGTTGTTTAGCTGTTGGGATTCAACAGTGGTTCTGTCAGCTGAGCATAGGCTGGTATGAGCCAGTGTCAGACAGGCGAGGCGGGATGCAGACCAAGGGTGATTGATTGTGGAAGGCCTGGGATCAGGCCGGGTTTGAGTATGTGATGTGCACAAAAGTACCCACTAATTTTAATATTTATAACCTAACAAACTTAACTATCTATGCACTTATAGGCAGTGTATCTAGTCAGATTACAGTATCGCTTAGGTAAGTTGGGTGTCGATCACAGGGAACGGTGTTCTAATTAATTTACTTACTATTAAATTAACCTAATTTATTTAACAAGTTTAATAAGGGGGTTTATCTGGTTTTACAAGATCAGATGAACTTAAATCAAATTCAATAAATAAAAACACACTCTTGTTTAGTTTGAATCCACTTCTCCCTTATGACTAGCTAACGATTACGGATTACTAAGTTGGTTTTTAATTATATTAGTAATTTAGTTCTATCTTACCAATACTTAACTAATTCATGTCAAACCATGTATGTTCACACATAATTAAACACATAACTAATTATAGATGTAAATATGTTATGTAAGATTTGTTGTATAAACGCAATTATGATCACAATTCACGTTCTCTAGCACGGCTAAACTTTATTTATTCTAATTACTAACTAAGATTGGTCAATCCTAGCTCTAACAATTCAATGTTCACTACATTATTAGGTAAACAGGTTCATGCAGTTTAATGGTCACTAAGCTACACAGAACATGCAATTAAGCAATTAGATAAACAAATATTAACATGCTAGGTTATACAAATCAAACACAAGTAAATTTTTACCAACTAAGCTCAATCCATAATCATATAACTATTTATAAGTTTAAAGCTTCATCTAGCTAAACAAGAGTAGCTAGATTCAGCTGCTCATCATAGTAATTAAACTAACACAGCTAAAACTAATAAAAGACATGTTCTAAAAATAAACCGTTACTTCTTTTGGTGTTGAAAACCCTCTTCCAGAACCTCTCTTTCGTTCTTATTCGTCTCCTGGAACTCTTTTTCTTCTGCCAAAAGTCTCCCTTTTCGTAATAATCAGGAGGACTTATATAATCCTCAAAAACCCACGCCACGTTGTGGCCAAGTTGCGCCACGTCGTGGGCTTCAAGCAATCCGTATCCTTCAAGGAAATCCTCCGCGTCGCGATGTTTATCTTCTGGAACACCCGTGCCACGTCGTGGGCTTCATCGCCACGTCATGAATTTAGCTCTTATCGTGAATTTATTATTTTCTTGTCTTCCAAGCCTCCCATGTTCCCCATTTTGTCACCTTTGGTCCCTCTCTTCGAAAATCCTTTGTATTGACTGAAAATAACAATTTAAACTCATACGTATCATTATTCTAAACATATTATCAATTTATTAATAAAAATGTACTTAAATACTGCCTAAAAATAAGTATAAATATGACAATATCAAAATACCCCACACTTAGGCTTTGCTTGCCCTCAAGCAAATTTAAACTTAATTCTTAATTACTAACACTACACAGAACAATCCGACTCTAGTTCAGCCATTATGCCAAAACCTCAATGCATGCATTTGTGTCTAAAATTCTCCTAAAGTACCCCCATACTTTAAATACTCACAATCTTCATAAACACTCGCCCACTTTTTCCGAACAATGCTCATTTTATGCAACCCTCCGAATCCATCCTCAGAAAACCTCTTAACCTCAAGGTATTTTTAGTTGAGCAACCTAAGCATACATAAACTAGAATTACAATTTTTCGATACCACTATGGAGCTCTTTTGGAATTCTTCAATTCTTTGACATTTGTTCTTTGATCTCTTTGAATTCACCACCTTTGTTGATTTGATTTCTGGTATCTTCAACTTTTTGGATTTCTTCAGAATTTTGATCTTTTGATCTTCACTTTATTTGCTCCAAAATTCTTCACACTTTTTCTTTTTTCGTAATTCTCTCTCTTTTTTTTTTACATGTACCTCACTTTTTTTTTCACTCAAAACCTACATGCTTAAGCAGAGGCGCTCAACGTCAACCTTTATTGGCTAACGATAATAATTTTCCTGGATACATTTCAGGTTTAGGCTGTTAAACATATTGCATCCCTCAAACCAAGCGGGGTTATGTTTTTGTTCCATGATTTCACTAAAATAAGGGAGGCCACAAATGCACTATGACGTGTATTGGCTCAACTAAACATTTGAACTTTCATCGGATCATCCTGCATAATACTAGCAATTATAGCTCAAATTATTATTACTAGATTCAATTAATAAAAAATTGAATTTTCAAAATTTTCTAGCAATTTACTTTTTCTATCCCTACCCCACACTTATTTCATACAATGCCCTCATTGTATGTATAAAAACAAATTAAAATTAAAGAAAAGGGAGAAAAACGAACAGACTCCCCTGGGATAGTGGCGTGAGCATCTCCAAAAGCGTGGACAATGTACAATTGGACTTCCAAAAATAGAAACTCGATTTAGAATTGGTTGAATACGTAAATAAACCACGAACCGGACTCGAAACTTCAATTCGTCAAAGTGTGTATTTGTAAGGAAAAAATGTGGCAATGATAAACTGGATCACGTCGTGGCATAGGTTGAAACCGCGAACACCAAAAAGCTAAACTACTACAAACTCTAAGAGTGCCACGACGTGGCACAAGGAGTCCACATCGTGGAAATTGGGCATCAACAGAAGATGACTTGTTTGCTTTATTTACTCTAGCAGCTTTGACCAATGGCTAACTGGTTCCCGATGCTTCTATGCAAATATATTTCCCAACTATAACCTCTCTCCTAATATACCCCACACTTATCTTGAATTGTGGGTTCCGACTCACGACTCTAAGCTTCCTTGACTAGACAAACACGACTCGAAAGTTAACCTTCTATGCTCCTTAGAATTCCAACGCTAATCTGAAAAATTAGATCAACCCAAAAGAAACAAAAAGTAACATAATAGTCTTAATAAAGTTTTACATCACACACCAAAGTTAACATAAAAAAAAACTACTCAAAAACAAAACAAAAGAAATAAAATCAATCATCATCTTGATCTTGTGCTCCACTTGGCCCTGCCCCATCATTTTGCGAACGCCATAGCTCCTCCCATGTCGGAAAATAGGGATACTGTGGTGGCATAGAAGGTGGTCGGGTCACACCCAAATGTGAATAAATACCTTCAGTAAGCTGGGTATGGTAAATGGCATGACCTCGTAGATTATCCAAATACGTTCCCACCCGACTCTGAAAAGGGTCGGTGGGCACTCCCTGCACATACTGCGAAGCAGCACACTCTCGTTCGACCTCACCTCTAGCCTGCACATTCCGACGCCTCGGCCTGGCTGGTTGTTGCTGTCCCGACTGCACCTCCTCCTGCTCATCATCGATCAGTGGTATAACAAAACGACCCCCGATATTCACCACCGCTCGCATCACACCCAAGACTTGAATGGTCAAGTCTGTGTCCGGGAATCGAGTAAGATTCCTCACAAAGTCATGGGTCAAAATATGATATGACCTAGCCAGGCGAGTAACCAAATGCCCCCCAGTAATCGGGCTCCCAGGCCTAGAATTGGCCGCTTTCTTTCCCATAAACCTTGCCAACATATAAGGCAAATCACAGCAAACCCCCGGGGGTAATAAGTGTCCATAAATAAAATAGATTATGGATGGGGACCTTATCACCATGATGCTTGTGATTGATTGAAAACGTGATAAGGCGGTGCAAAAATCGGAAAACAGGATTCCGAATTTGTGACTCACTCGAGTCACGAGTGTTGTACTCATGGTTAGAAATGCCCCGCCAAAACTGCACATCCAAAGTACCCAGAGCAAAATCCCGCACACATCCAAGCAAGAAAGGGATAAAAAACGGAGATTGCGTCTCCACTTCCGTATAGAGCCCCATACGCCAAGCAAACTCCTGAAGACTACACTCATGATATACACCACCCAAATGAAACACGAGTGCCCTATTGTAGGTGACATCAAGGGTGCGCTCTTCGAAACATACGGTAGAGAAAAATTCTACCGACAATTCCCGGTACACGGGTTCTTGAATGGAGAATAAATTCCTCCACCCGTGACAAGTGAACGGAAATTGATCTCCAACATAAGTTTTTGACCAATAACGTTCCAGCTCCACTACCATTCCCACTCTACCAAGCCATCCCCAATCAATAATTGGGGCCATTGCAAACTCCCTATTGTATAACCATCCAAGCCGATTCTCGTAGGTTGTTAGCAACGGTCGGGGACTGTTTTGAGGAAACTGGTATAGAGGATGTATGCTTGCTACATCTATCGGGTCCTCTTCCTGCTGAACCGCTCGTCGTGGTCCCATTTCTGCAAACAAAAGCAAACCAAAGCAGCAAACAAATAACACATTAAAACATATAAAATTGGTCTGCCAGAAGTCACGACGTGGCCAGGCTATGCCACATCGTGGGCCGCATCGAACACGGTTTCTGAATCGGTCTTTTTTACAAGCGATTTCCACAAAAATAGTGCTTGGGGTGTGTTCCTATGGACGTTTAAATGACATGCAATCTAAAATCAGACACTAGATTCAACCAATTTCGTGAATCATTCAAACCCTAATCACGAAAACTTGAAATTGGAAGAAATAATTACAAAATAATGAATAAAACACATACCAAATGGATTAATTAGCAAGATCTTGCAAGGAAATTGGAAGTATAATAAGAAATCGGCAGTGGGGTTGTGATGTTCCCGTGAGTGCGGCAGTCTCCAAGTGGGGGATAAGGTTTCTCGGTCAAAGGGTCTTAAGGAATCCCCCCCCCCCCTGATTTTTAAAGGCCACGTCGTGGCGGGCTATGCCCACGTCGTGGACCTTAATTTTTTTTAAGATCGCGCATTCTATTTTAACCCACGACGTGGCTGGGCTATGCCCACGTCGTGGAAACTGCCAGATGCAAAATTTTAATAATATTTATCATATTAACTAATTTCTTTGCATATCATTCATTATTTAAAGTTCCCTACAGCTAATTCTCTACTTATTACCGGTTTTAGATGATGAATTGATGTCTTTCCTAATTAAAAATAAAGAAAAGAAAAGAAAAATTTAAAAAGAAAATGCAAACCAAACTCGGGTTGCCTCCCGAGAAGCGCTTCTTTTTCTTGGAGTCTTGAGCTGGACTCCGTGCCTTTTACGTTGAATATTTGGAAGAGTCTACCACCAGGATCTTTTGTTCCTTGAACCGCCGTTTATAAGCTTGAACTCTTCTTTTATACGCCTTCTTTGAATTTTCCTTTTTAGCTTTTCCCTCTTCTTCATGCTTGCGTTTTGTGCCCTTTGTTTCTTCCTTGCACTCCATAGCATTCTCCTCTTCTTTCACCACCGGCATTGTTACTTTTGAAGTGACTTCGTCTTCATCACTTGTCATTTCCTCGTCCTTTTTGCTCACCCAAGAAGGCGGGCTCTTGTAAGCTATGACTTCAATGAAATACGGAACAGATGCCCTTGGTTTTGTCCTCTTGACTTGATGAACTGCCTTTATCTCTTGTTCCATAAGCTTTTCCAGCTCTTCTAGTTCATTCTCCTCATTAATCGTGAACACCTCTTCTTTATCTTCTTGAAATTCATCTCTTATCCCGAAGACTTCTTGGTCATCCCCAACCCTCAAAGTTAGCTTGGACTCGCGGATATCAACAAGGGCACCAGCAGTGTTAAGCAATGGCCGACCAAGGATTATCGGAACATCCGGATCTTCTTTCATGTCCAAGACTACAAAGTCTATTGGAAAAACAAATTTTCCAATTTTCACCAAAATATCCTCCACTATGTCTCGGGGTTGTGTCACCGAACGGTTCGCCATGTGAATTTTCATTTTTGTAGCCTTCATCTTCTGAATCTCCAATTTTTGATAAAATGAAAAAGGCATTAGATTAATGCTAGCCCCAGAATCGGCTAAAGCATTAACCTTCATTTTATTCCCAAACTCGCATGGAAGAGTGAGGTGTCCAGGATCCCCCATCTTTTCTGGTGTTTCTCCCAACACAGCTTTTGAAGTTTGCTCACTTAGAATCACTGTAGACTGCTTCTTTAATTGCCTTCGCGTATCTATCAAGTCTTGCAGTAATTTCTGGTTCTCGGGAGCTTTGGATAAGGTCTCAACAAAGGGAGTATTAATTGGAATCCCTTTTACATGCTTCACAAACTCTAAATGTTCCTTCTCCAGTTGACTAAGTGCTGCGCGGGTGGGAAATGGCATAGGTGGATGATAATCTGGAATAGGCTCAAAAGATTTTTGCTCAGACTTGCGCCACGTCGTGGCGAGCCTGGTTTAGCATTTTCTCCATTTTCGATCCTTGAATTCTTGGGCTGCTGCGGTTCTTCTTCCAACGCCTCCAGGAACTCAGATATTGTATCTTCTTCGGTATCGATGGCCATCACATGAGATTGGGCTTTTACTTCGGGATTCTTTGGGGACAATTTTTCATGAACTAAAGTGGCTAGTTGACCAAATTGTACTTCGAGGTTATGGATGGAGGCTTGCTGGTTCTTTATCAATGTTTGTTGTTCCTTGATAGCGGAATCCGTGGCATCATGTCTCTTTTCCGAAGCCTCCATAAACTTCATCAAAATGGTCTCTAGGTCGGGTTTCTTCTCGATTGGTGGCTACTCCTTTTGGTAAAAGCCTCGACCTGTCTACCTATACTTCTCTTCTTTTTGCTTCTTATACTCTTCATATGGCAGCCACTCCTTCTTCGGTTTCCTCCAGTCGTCATCAAACTTATCCCCACTAGAGTAACACACTTGAGCTTTTCTGTTCCCAAACTCATCCACATTGCAGTCCTTGGTCAAGTGTGGACCACTGCATCGCTCGCACCCCACTCTTATGGCATGTATCGACTGGTCCATTTGTGTTATCCAGCGATCCATGTTATTTAGCATGGCCATGACAGCTGCAATTTCTTCCATTTGGGCGCCTCCACCGCCTTTGCTTCCGTCTTGCCTCGGGTTATTGTATTCGTGGGAGTGTTTCGCGAATTCTTCAATTAGCTCCTTGACCTCCCTTGGATTTTTCTTTGTCAACGGTCCTTGAGAATCAAGGAGTTGTCTTGTCATCACATTGACCCCATCATAAAAGATTGACATCTCTTGCTGCACATTTAGGTCATGTTGCGGGCAATTTCTGAGTAAGCCCTTGTACCGCTCCCATGCTTCGTATAGTGACTCCCCCGGTTGTTGCTCAAAATTGGCTATCGCCTTCTTGAGTTTGGCTATCTTGGATGGCGGGCAGAACTGGTCCAGGAATTGCTCACGCATTTGAGCCCAAGTGGTGATTGTACCCGTTGGGAGTGCTTTTAACCACTCCTTAGCAGCTCCTTTGAAAGTGATGGGAAGCATCCTAAGCAAGACTGTATTTCTGGTGACATTTGGGACATTGAAGTAATCCGCAATGTCGTTGACTTCGTCTAGATGCTTAAAAGCATCCTCATGATCCTTCCCGAAAAATGGGATGTCCTTCAGTGCTGTCAATATGTGTCCCTTCAGCTCGAATGTGGCAGTGGCAGGAATTGCGGGTTGGACTAAACCAGGACCCATATCTTCTCGGATCCGCTTCTTATATGCTCCCATGGACATTTCTTCAATTGCTGCCATCTCGTTCCTTGGCTCGTTCTCGGGTTCACTTGTGTGTTCTTCAAATTCTGGCTCGGTATCGTATTCGGACTCGGTTTGCACGGGTGTATGATCCAAATGCTCAAGATTTCCCTTGTGCTTCGCTGATGAACTTGACTCTCCTGTCTTCTTTCCCGACTTCTTAGAAAAGGCTGACTTTAATTCTTGCAAGGGCGTCTTTTTCTTGTGAAGTGCAGACTCGGGGTCTTCCAGTGGTGGCACCAAGTGTGTGTTTGAGCTTCTGGTCATGAACTCCTGCAACTTGCTAAACTAAAACGTAAAACTGAACTAAAATAAGAAAAACTAACTACAAACTAAAATTTTAAAAAATTTTGTCTGTCCACGTCGTGGCAAGTATGTGGCCACATCGTGGACTCTGTGATTAACATAAAATTTTTATTTTGCTAAAAAATTAACTTTTTGTGGCTTTGACTCCACAAGAAGGATCGATTAATTTAATGCAAATAAATAAGCTAAAAACTAAGCCGTTCCCCGGCAACGGCGCCAAAAACTTGATGTGCACAAAAGTACGCACTAATTTTAATATTTATAACCTAACAAACTTAACTATCTATGCACTTATAGGCAGTGTACCTAGTCAGATTACGGTATAGCTTAGGTAAGTCGGGTGTCGATCACAGGGAACGGTGTTCTAATTAATTTACTTACTATTAAATTAACCTAATTTATTTAACAAGTTTAATAAGGGGTTTTATCTGGTTTTACAAGATCAGATGAACTTAAATCAAATTCAATAAATAAAAACACACTCTTGTTTAGTTTGAATCCACTTCTCCCTTATGACTAGCTAACGATTACGGATTACTAAGTTGGTTTTTAATTATATTAGTAATTTAGTTCTATCTTACCAATACTTAACTAATTCATGTCAAACCATGTATGTTCACACATAATTAAACACATAACTAATTATAGATGTAAATATGCTATGTAAGATTTGTTGTATAAACGCAATTATGATCACAATTCACGTTCTCTAGCACGGCTAAACTTTATTTATTCTAATTACTAACTAAGATTGGTCAATCCTAGCTCTAACAATTCAATGTTCACTACATTATTAGGTAAACAGGTTCATGCAGTTTAATGGTCACTAAGCTACACAGAACATGCAATTAAGCAATTAGATAAACAAATATTAACATGCTAGGTTATACAAATCAAACACAAGCAAATTTTTACCAACTAAGCTCAATCCATAATCATATAACTATTTATAAGTTTAAAGCTTCATCTAGCTAAAGAAGAGTAGCCAGATTCAGCTGCTCATCATAGTAATTAAACTAACACAGCTAAAACTAATAAAAGACATGTTCTAAAAATAAACCGTTACTTCTTTTGGCGTTGAAAACCCTCTCCCAGAACCTCTCTTTCGTTCTTATTCATCTCCTGGAACTCTTTTTCTTCTGCCAAAAGTCTCCCTTTTCGTAATAATCAGGAGGACTTATATAATCCTCAAAAATCCGCGCCACGTCGTGGCCAGGTTGCGCCATGTCGTGGGCTTTAAGCAATCCGTATCCTTCAAGGAAATCCTCCGCGTCGCGATGTTTATCTTCTGGAATACCCGTGCCACGTCGTGGGCTTCATCGCCACGTCGTGAATTTAGCTCTTATCGTGAATTTATTATTTTCTTGTCTTCCAAGCCTCCCATGTTCCCCATTTTGTCACCTTTGGTCCCTCTCTTCGAAAATCCTTTGTATTGACTGAAAATAACAATTTAAACTCATAAGTATCATTATTCTAAACATATTATCAATTTATTAATAAAAGTGTACTGAAATACTGCCTAAAAATAAGTATAAATATGGCAATATCAGTATGTAGGGTGAAGATAGAGTTCGGAACCCCTAGAGGGCTAGAACAGTATGCATGGGAGAGTTTTCTGGAGGGATAACGCGGGAGGATGAATGCTAGTTGAGCGGTCCGGATAGACTGAAGGCCGGTGGGTGTACCAGTCAGGTCGAAGGCTCAGAGAACGGTCTAGACAGGTTGAAGGCCCTGAAGGGCGGTCCAGACATGTTGAAGGTTCTGAGAGTGGTCCAGATGGGCTGAAGGCCTGGTAAGGCGGTCCAATCATGCTGAAGACTCTGCATGTGTTGATAGATCTGCATGAGGATATGGGATGTGTATGTCGCGATGTGATATCATCAGAAGGTCTGGCCTCGAATATCGATAATGATTAGTGGAGGTAGTGCATGGACTCGAGAGTCCCTGCGAGCGGATTTAGAGTATGTGTTGTGCATGGGATAACGGTTATGCTATAAGGAAATGGTGTAGTATTGGGTGAGTACCGTGGCACTTGTGGTAGTGTTAAGGCAGCCAAGTGGTTTTCCTTGGTAAGGAAAGGGAAAAGAATGTAGCTTCGAGAGGGAGTCTAAGTTGACGGAAGTGAAAGCAGTAGTGCGGAGTTATGATTGGGGTGTTCCAATTATGGTCATTGAGCAGCGTGTTGCGGCAGTGGTATGGAATCACATCCGGATTGGATGTATGCTGAGGTCACGGAAGGAATTCCGAGGGAGTAGAGCCAAGAGGCTTGGAAGGGATGAAGGGATGGAGTCTTGGATTCCCAGCTTGATTTTAATCAAGGAATTGTGTATGTAGTAGTAATTCATCCTGGGGGATGTTTGGAGGTGTCGTCAGTGTGTCGGGTCTTCCCTACCCGAGGATGTGTCATCCTGTCAGCGTGGAGTGGATAAAGTTTGGCTCAGATCGGGATTCCGGTGGTTCAGGGTTATTTCTAACTCATATGGGTCAAGCGATTTTTGTGATTTGGAGCGAGTGAAGTATCATGGAGTGGTACTCGGTTGATAAGTGTGGTTATCTGAGGATGAGGCCAGTGGCCGGCTTGAGGCGGTGGTCAGAACACCGCAGGGGAAGAGTTGGGTTTTGGTGGTTGTGTTTTGAGGAACCTGGTCTGGTTAATGCCAGGAGGTGCATTGCGAGAGTAATTCTAGAGTTGTGTTGCTGCAGGATTCGAGGATGAAGCCTAATTTAAGTGGGGGAGAATTGTAACATCCCGAGTTTAGGAGTGCAAGTTCAGGCTTCAAAGTGTAAATGTGAAAGGGAAACTCGGCGAGTCCATGGGTGGACTCGGCGAGTAGGATCGCGACTCTGGTCGCGTGTTAAGTGGCCAACTTGGCGAGTCGTCGGCTGGACTCGGTGAGTTGGTGCTGAGTGGAGAAAACCCTAATTTCGGAGGATGAGCCCTATTTAAAGGACATTATACCCTCTCCCCAGCCTCTTCACCCTCTCTTGAAGTCCAGAAACCCTGGAATCGTGTATAACCTCCATTAATGAAGAATTAGAGCTTGGGAAGAGAACTTGATAATAAGAAGGTTGAAGATTAAGAGGCTAGCATCTGGATATTATTGTAGATCAGGGATCTACTCCTCCTTTGGATCATTTCTGAGGTAACAATCTGTTACCTTGAGTTTCCTTCTTCTTGATTTGTTCTTAGTTGCTATTTTGGGGATTATGGCTTGGGTGAATTCAATTGCAAGTTTAGAAGCTAGATCTAAAGTTGAAACTTCAGATCCAAGCTGGTAATGATCCTATTTGTTGTAAAGGTCCTGCTCAAGAATGGTGATGAAGCCCTTTTGTCCCAAACCCAAACCCTAGAGTGTAAAATGCTTAGATCTACTTGGATTCACGTAAAGTTTACCACTTTACGTGATGGATGGCTTGTGTAAGAGTAGATCTACGGATTTGAGACCATGCATGGCTTGGAAAGCCTCTGTATGGGTTATGAGCTAGTGGCACTCGGCGAGTCACATGGGTGTACTCGGCGAGTTGCTTGAAGATGGGCAGGAACTCGGCGAGTTGGAAGAACAACTCGGCGAGTTGGTTGAAGATATCCTTGGACATGGTGAGTCTGTTCTTGGTCTCGACGAGTCTGGTCGTGAGGTCCTAACCTTTTTCTGGTTGAGCCATGAATCGGCAAGTCAAGGGAGGACTCGGTGAGTTGAGTGCGATGGGACTCAGAGTTGTGGGACTCGACGAGTCTCAGGGTGACTCGGCGAGTTGAGTCGCTGATTGGGGAAGTTCTGAGCATGGGGACTCGACGAGTCATCGGGTTGACTTGGCGAGTAGAGTCAGTCAGGAGATTGACTTTGACCAAGGGTTGACCAGTTGACTTCCAGGGGCATTTTGGTAATTGTTGGCTTTTGTTTTGAGTTCAGTGTTGGTGTCGGCTAGTGGTGGAGATCGTGTTAGTGGTCGGAGCATCTTGGTCTTATCTTTTCAGTCGGCACTTGCGAGGTGAGTTATCCTCACTATATCGACAGGGTCTACGGCACCAAGGCCAGCCCTTTATCGGATTGTGATGCGGGTATTGTTGTTATGTTATTGTTTTGCTAGGTTTGCATCTTGGTAGTTAGGATGGTATATGTTAGAAACCTGGCTAAGGTCGGTATCCTGGTATATAGGATGATGCTATGCTAGTGACCGGTTAGGTCGGTATCCTGGTTAGGATGATGTTATGCTATGTGATCTGCTTGATCGGTTTGATTGGATGTGAATTGTTATATGATTGAATGTTTATGTGCACATGGTTGTTGGACTGGGGTTGGGTTGAGGCGGGTCCTGCTTTGTGCTGTAGGCCAACATACCCAAGGTGGACCGGTTATCCCGAAGGCCCAGCGAGCGGTCCGGATAGGCTGTAGGCCTCAAGAGGGCGGACCAAACGTGCCGAGGCTCGGAGAGTGGACCGGGCCGACTGAAGGCCCAGTGCGGGCAGACCAGTCATACTATAGACTCTGAGAGTGGACCAGGTGGATTGAAAGCCTTGTGCGGGCGGACCAATCACACTTTAGACTCGATGTATGTGGCTAGACTCGGAGGGTGGACCAGGTGGACTGAAGGCCGGTGCGGCGGACTAGTCACACAGTAGACCCGAAGTGCATGGCTGTTCTGTGTTCTGTTATGATATAGCATGTTGTGCGTGTATGGTATATGTGGTTTTTATTTTGGGGGTATCTCACTAAGCTTTCGGGCTTACAGTTGTGGTTTAATGTTTTTCAGGTTCTTCTGGAGACCGTGGCAAGGCAAAGGCGTGATCGTACCGCTCCTCATGATTATGTTTTATGATGTGGTTCTGGGAAGAATCTGATAATAATTGTATTGAAAACATTTTTGTAATAACTTAATGAAACTGGGTTGTTTTTGAAAAGTTTAAATTGGTTGAATTTTTTAGAGCGTTACAGCTTCAGTACCTTACACTTGTTTAGACTGCCTTTTATCACTCATACTTAATATCACTTCCCAAATAACACCTACAAACGAAAAACTATAAAGTCATATTTTTGGATCTTTGTTTTATAACTTTTTTTTTTGTATTTTGATTTCTCCCCCTAAATTTGTGCATTGGAGAGAAAGGAAATGAAAATAAAGTGAAATAAAATAAAATGTGCAAATTTAAACAAAACAAAAAAAAAATTAGTCTTCAAAACGAATCATCTTTATAAAGCCCACAAGCACATCAAATCGAGATTTACTGAAGGGTTTGCTAAACAGGTCCGCCACATTATTATCAATGTGGACCTTCTCCAAACGAATAAGCTTGCGCTCATAACAATCTTGGATAAAATGAATTTTAATATCAATGTGCTTGGTTTTGAAACACTGAACAAAATTTTTAGCAATTTGAATAGCAGCATCATTATCACAAAATATGGAGGTGTCAAGAAAGTTCAAACCATAATCCAACAATTAGTGTTGTATCCAGATAACCTGTGAGCAACATGTTGATACAACGACATACTCAGCCTCAGTTGTCGAGGTTGACACAGTCTGATGTTTCTTGCACTGCCAAGACACCAATCTCTCCCTCAAAAACTGACATCTACCTGAAGTTGATTTCCTGTTAAAATCACAACCTCCATAATTGCTGTCAGTGAAAGCATATGGGTCAAATTCAGGAGTCTTAGGATACCATAGCCCCAATTTAGGGCTACCTTTGAGGTATCAAAAGATCCTTTTAACAGTAATCATATGAGAGAGTTTAAGATTAGCCTGATATCTATCACATTGACAGACAGCGAACATAATGTCTGGTTTGCTAGCAGTCAAATACATAAGAGATCCGATCATCGATCAATATTCGGTTTGATCTACAATTTTCTCCTTCTGGATTCGGTCCCAGTAGGGGTCTTTCAGCCATGGGTATAGAGGCAGGTTTAGAATCTTTGAACCCGAACTTATCAAGCATATTCTCCACATATTTTCCCTGATGTAGCAAGATTTCAGATGAATCTTGACGAACTTGTAATCCCAGAAACATCATCATTTCACCAAGTGAGCTCATTTCAAATCTCTTCTTCATGAATTCTTCAAATTCTTTGCACAACACAGGACTTGTCGACCCAAAGATGATGTAATCCACATAGACCTGGACGATAATCAAGTCTTTATCAATTTTCTTTATGAACAACGTCTGATCCATGATGTCTCTTGTGTGCCCATGCTCCAACATATGACTTGTCAGGGTAGCATACCAAGCTCTAGGAGTCTGATGTAACCCATACAAAGCCTTATCTAATTTGTAGACATGATTTGGAAATTTTGGATTGACAAACCTCGGGGTTGATCAACATACACAACTCCATATAAAAAGGCGGTCTTGACGTCCATTTGATAAACAATAAACCCCATGTAGGCAGCATATGCCAAGAAGATACGAATAGCTTCTAAGCGAGCCACATGAACATACACCTCAATGACAATTGAAACACCTAAGCTTGCCTCTGCTGAACCCTACCTTCTTATCCCCATTCATACTCCAATTATTCTTTCTTGTCTTCTTAGAAAACTGCTTAGCCCTAAACACAACCATTGCAATTTGCCAGGTGATATCCATTTCTTCCACATCTTCTGGATGATTTTGATCAAGATCTGCAAATGAGATTTGAGGAGGTAAGTCTCCTGCCAAGAAGGCATTATAACAATTCACAAGACTAGAAGCTAATGCCATGTTTTCTTTAGCTTCATTGGGAGTTGAAATTATGGCAAGAGTTTTTGAGGAAGCAGAATGTTGATAAGGCATAATAGGAGGAATAGCATGAGTTTGTGTAGTTTGTGGAATAAGGAATGATGAAAAAGCATTGTTTGACGAAATTCCCAGGTTTGCTGTGGAGTAGGAATTCACATGATTTATCTCACGTTGCTTATCATCCAAATCACAGACCTTGATGATAATCATAGTCTCAGCAAGAGAGAGCCATTAAGATCCCTGATCTTCTTAATGGCATAAACATTCATGTACCATGATTTGGGAAGAGAGTTTAACAGCTTCTTGTTTATCTTAGAGTGAGGTAATGAGATTCCTGCAGTACTCATTTCAGTAGTAAGAGTGATGAATCGATACAGTTGAGCTTCAAGAGTGTCCCCAAGAATGTGGTTAAACATATTGAACTTTTGACGAAGCATATCCTACCTGCTCTGTTTCATTTCATCGTTTCCCTCATAAACTTCTATCAAAGCTTCCCAAAGAGCCTTTGCAAAATCATATTCCCTGAATCCTTGAGCATTGTCAAGAGACAATGCCATGGTCAAAGTTGCAAGCGCCTTTTCTTGTTCCTCAATCTTCTCAAAGTCCGCAGTAGTGTAATTCTCCACATCTTTGTCAATTACTGTACTATTTTCCAGTGTTGTGGTAATTTTAACCGGACCTCTAAGGATGCTTCTCCATATCTTAAAATATTTTATCTTAGTGTGTTTTTCAATCCTGTACTTCCATTCTGGAAACCCATTAGCTGATAAAAGACGTGGAATTCTTGTAGTGGTTCCCATAGTTAAATCTAGTTCTTGATGTAAGGTGTTGTGGTGAGGTTCCATTTATGATAATTTTTATTTTTTAATTGATTAAAATTCTAGAAATTAACAATGTCCAACCAAAAACAATATCCAACCGATGAACACAAAGAACACAATAACTAGTAGATGAAAAACCAATTTCTAATAACAAACTCAACCAGTTTTTGATCAAAAAAGCTTAGATCAATTGAAAACAACCAAATTCGATCTTGATGAACTTGAACACAATTGACACTAGATTGGCTCTGATACCAATTGTAAGTCCTAAAACATGAGCCAACTAGTGATCAGTCGAAATCACTAAGCAAATGATGAATCAAAGCAAAATAAATCAAGAAGAAGAAGCGAAATCAATCCAATGCACACGATTATATTTTCAAGAAATCGTCTAGTACAATGGAGCCTTCACAATGCTATGATCGAAAACTACTAGCCCTAGAACCAACCATATAAGTCTACTAATATAGGGAACAAGGACACCCTAAACCGAAAACACCATAGGACTGAAATCAAGACTGATTTCACTCCAACCAACCGAAAACCCAAATTAATTCCTAAACAAATAATAATAAAGCCTATAATATATAGCCTAGCACAAACCAACAAAATAG
Organism: Lactuca sativa; assembly: GCF_002870075.4. Taxonomy (NCBI): domain Eukaryota; kingdom Viridiplantae; phylum Streptophyta; class Magnoliopsida; order Asterales; family Asteraceae; genus Lactuca; species Lactuca sativa. The sequence goes on from NC_056631.2 coordinate 96,618,122, forward strand.
GACCTAACAAGAAAGACACTTTTGGTTCTTTGAATTAAAATGATCATTTCTATGTTTGTCCAAATTTAGATAATTGATAATATAAAAGGATTTGGAGGGAACATAAAGAGTTGCAAAGACATTAAAAGACAATGGTCCATGTTTACGCCAAGAATACCTCACGCAAATGTTTTTAGTTTTGCACGCTTCCAAAAAACAAACACTCTGCGAGGGCAAATGTCTGTGTGTGGTCTGTGCAGTGCCAACAGAAGTGGTGGCACATATGTGCAGAAAAAAACAAACAACCCCTTACATAGTTACATAATGGGAAGGGAGATATATTTGAGATTATCAATACAACGATTATGGTGGCTTCTTCTGAACACCCAATCGAGTTTCAAATTAAGAGACACAAGATTACTCAGACTCTTTTCTCTAGTGAGTTGATCAATCTCTTTGAATACGATAAGCATAAGAAAGTAGCCCTAAGGTGACCCCTCTTGAAACCAAATAAGAAACAAAAACAGTTGCGGAAGCGTCACTTTTGTTCTGACCGTAGAACAAGGGCCGAGAATGAAGAAACATCTATGGAAAGCTAACGATGGTGATCAAACTGCCGTTGAATATAGAAACAAAGTTCCAAATTCCAAAGGGTCCAGTTACTCATGAAAATAAAGTTAACGATCTTTCGGATAGGGATTACAATCACGGAGTTGCTGAGGTCGAGGATGAAGAATATTCTTAACAAAACCGAAGATGAATTTGAATCAGTAGTGTGCAACTTGTTAACGAAGCTTGAATCTAATAGGTTACTAATGAAAACTCTAAAGCAACAATGATTAGAATCACAGTTAGTACTCTTAAAAAGCGCATGCGTTAGAAAAAGTTCACTAGAGTGCAGTGTCACTTGTGAAAGCATGGAAACGTACAATGGACGAATGGATCAAGAAATAGTCAAAAGTCATGGAACCAAAATCTTTGCAACAAAAACCAAACAATGTGAATATGAAATTGGGGAAGAAGTTGGGAGGTTCAAAAACAACTCCAAAGATTTGAATTGGCACATAGTCTCATCTGAGAATCTGGAAGAAGTTTGTATTTTTTATTGTATATTTTCATGTAACTATTGATCTTTTTGTCAAAATTTCAATAACATTGATAGTAATTATATATATATATATATATATATATATATATGTATATACAGAAGTTCTGGTCAAAACAATCGATACCTTCAATAGAATAACAATCCCCTATATATATGGAGAAATACAAATAATACAGCTATAGAATATGTAGATAAAATAGGAAAGGATATTCAACAATCCTAATTAAATATATACATATCCTATATATATTTAAGACAAAACTTCAAAAATGGTCCCTGTGGTTTTTGAAAATCTGAAGTTTAGTCCCTAATTTTTACAAACCTCAAAGATGGTCCCTGTGGTTTCAAAACTTTTAACAAATTTTCCTTTTCGTTAACTCCGTTAGCTTCTAACCATTAAGTGAAGGGAATTTCTATCATTTTAGTACCATAGGGACCATTTATGAAGTTATGCCTTATTTAAAAAAAAGAAAAAAATATAATTATTAAATATTAAAGGGTCTCTCTCTCTCTCTCTCTCTCTCTCTCTCTCTCTCTCTCTCTCTCTCTTCCCTTCCCGTTTTTCTTCACCACCGGCGAAGAAGAGGATGCTGATAGCCTCCTCCAACCTCCTCATTCGAATATGTGATGCTGACAAGAGTAGAAAACGGGTAAAACACGTTGACCACAATCGATTTCCTCCACCGTGGTTTGCCTCCATCCCGACGGTGTAGTACCCTAGCTAACACCTGAATCTTCCCTTCGTGATTACGACCAACCCATACCTCCCATACCACCCCTTCGAGGTCACCACTGTCACGTTGCACCCTCCCGTGGTCATTGATGTATTCCCTCTATTCCCACAGTCCCATTGTTGGGTTAAATACTGAGGAAGAAATGAACTCGCCGAAAAAACGGGATCGTCGGTCTCGACAACAGATCTTCCACCCAAACCTTTTCTGCTTCCTGCGTGTTTTTTCCCTTCTCGAGTTGATGAAGACGATGAACCCATCCCCATAATTTGTAAGCTCAGAGATTATGATCACAAATTTGAGATCTTCATCACCCCGACTAACATGATCGATCATCGGTCACTTAGCTGTGAGCACACTGGAAGCATCATATGCGTTGGGATTGAGAGAGAAAATTACTTCGTTAAGCCACAAATTTTATCAAAATTCAACATTATTCCTCCTAATATCAAGAAGAATGATTCGCGTCAATTAGGGTTCAAGCGACTACTATTGGATTGGGGATTCTGAAGCCCGAATCAGGACTTGAAAGATGGAACAACAAAAAATGGGGAAGAAGATGAAGAGATTGAACGTGAAGAGGATGATAACTACAAACATGTAACTGAGAAAGTAAGCTTGATCTACACCAGCACTCCAAGGAACTTCACCATCATGGACTGGGTACTTCTATAAAAGAATCAGATTTAAATTTGACTAATCATCCTTTGTGAGCTGTAGAACTCTTTGCACAAATGGTTGTACTAATGCTGTAATTTGATTTTTGAAATGCAAAAATCTAATTTGATTTTTGATTTTTTAGAAGATGAAGATGAAAAATAAGAAATGGGGGTTTTCTGTGGTAGTGAAATGACAGAAATGTCCTTCACTTAACGGTCAAAAGCTAACAGAGTTAGTGAAAAAGACAATTTGTTAAAAGTTTTGAAACCACAGGGACCATCTGTGAGGTTTTTAAAAACCAGGGACTAAACTTCAGACTATCGGAAACCATAGGGACCATTTTTGAAGTTTTGTCTATATTTAATTGGCTAAATTCCCCTGCATTTTGAGCGGGATGAGGTCGGACACTCAAACTGGATATGAACTTCTAGTACAAGTAGTGTGGCAAGCCTTTGGTGAATATATCAGCATATTGCATGGATGTAGGGATGTACAGAACTCGAAATTAACCAATACGAACCTTCTCTCGGATAAAGTGTCTATCAATTTCCGTATGTTTTGTATGATGCTGTTGAACAGGGTTCTATGATAGATAGACTACAAAAATGTTGTCATAATATACAATTGTCGCCTTTCGTAGCGGTACATGAAGCTTAAGTAAGAGATTTCGAAGCCAAGTAGGTTTTGAAATGGCGTTAGCAACCCGTCGATACTCGGCCTTGACACTGGAGCGGGAAATAGTAGGTTGTTGCTTAGACGACCATGAGACAAGGTTATTTCCAAGAAACACACAATAACCCAAGGTAGACTTGCAAGAATCGGGGCATCCACCCCAGTCGGCATCAGAGTAAGCTTTCAAGGTGTGAGACGTGGATGCAACAAGTTGTAAACCATAATCAATGGTGCCCTGGAGGTATCGGTAAATCTTCTTTATGAACTGAAAGTGGGGCTCGCGTGGAGCATGCATGAAAAGGCATACCTACTGGATGGCATATGCAATGTCTGGATGAGTAAACGTCAAGTATTATAGAGCACCAACAAGGGTCCGATATAAGGTACCATCGGGAAGAGGCAATCCTACTATGACACTAAGTTTAGTGGGCGTATCCACCGGGGTAGTGCATGGTTTGCATGAAGCCATAGAAGCTCGTTGAAGTATATCATGAATATAAGAAGCTTGTGATAAAAATAAACCGTGCTGATAACGTGTGGCAGTGATATCCAGAAAACTCTTGTGAAAGAGAGGTAATAATGTTGCATAGAAAATCAGTGTAATAAGCAGTGAAGATAATGCCATCCACATATAATAATAGGTAGGCATGATGTCGTCCATGCTGATAAAAAAATCATGAAGAATCATAAGTACTACCCTGGAAACCATCAGAAGTAATAAAGGCTGCAAACCAAGTATACCAGGCATGAGGAGCCTGTTTGAGTCCACACAAAAATTTACGAAGTCGATATACATGAGAAGGAAAGCGAGCATTCAAAAATCCTGGAGGTTGATGCATAAAAACAGTCTCATGGAGATTTCCATGTAGAAACACGTTCTTGACATCCAATTGATGTATCAGCCATCCCCACTGTATAGCTAGACTAAGAACGATTTGAATAGTAGTTGGTTTTAAAACCAAACTAAATGTCTTGTGACAGTCAATTCCCATAGTTTGGGATTTCCCATTGACAAACAGTTTTGCTTTATACCCGTCGAGTGATCCATTTGCTTTAAACTTATGGCGAAACAACCACATACACATGATAATGGGTTGTGTATTGGTCGAGGAACTAGCTCCCATGTTCCATTTTCCTGTAATGCGTTAAACTGGTATTCCCTAGCTAGTAACCAATTTGGGTCAGACCGGGCGATAGAGACAGACATAGGAATATGTGAGATGGGTGGTGTGGAACTGGTGTGAAGATTTAGGTGGGTAAGTGGTTTGGTAACCCCTGCCTTGGCACGAGTAGTCATTGGATGTGCAGAGGTAGGTGGTTCTGGTGGTGGGGCTGTAGAAGGGTGGTCGGATTAAGGTGAGGGGGAGGCAGGAGAAGGCTGGTAATTGGTTTATTTAGTGGTTGGGGGTAGGTCAGTGGAGGCGGTTGGAGCGGTCGGTGGTGCTTTTGAACGACAAGAGTATGTACATACGGGATAGCTATATGGTGGGGCGGTGCAAATTGTTGGTGGGGTTGAAGGCTGGTAAGTGTTTCATGTAGGCACGTTTGGTAGGTAGGACACCGATGGAAATGGTGGATCATTAAGGAAATAATAGGAAGGGGGAGGAGATGAGTCAACAAAGGGAAATGAGGTCTCATCGAAGTTAACATGACGATATAAATGGAATTTGTTGTTAGAAGGGTCAAAGAAACGATATCCACAAAAATGGTCCCGGTATCCAAGGAAAACACATTTAATGGAGTGAGTTTGTAGCTTGTGTGATTGAGTAGCTGATGTGTTTTGGATAGCACGTGCACCCAGAATTGCAAAGATGATCATAATAGGGGTGGAAGATAAAAAAGGCAAACGTAGGAGTGGAGAATTTGAGGCACTTTGTGGGAAGGATATTATGGAGATATGAGGTGGTGTGAAGTGGTTCAACCCAGAAGGTATGGATGATGTCATTAAGACGACAGATAATCCGTTTGACCTGTCCATTTTGTTGGGACGTTTGTGGGCAAGAGAAACAGAAAACAAGAACGTGAGTTTGGGAAAAAGTTTTAAACTCATTATTTTCAAATTCACCACCAATATCATATTGGAAAGATTTAATTTCTCAGTTAGACTGAGTCTGGATTAATTTATAGAACTTTTTTAAATTGAGAAATGTGTTGGATATATATTTGAGAGGATAACCCCATACGTAATGAGTGAAATTATCAATAAGAACCATATAATATTTGTAACCTATTTTGCTCAATACAGGAGATGTCCAAATATCACAAAGTATAAATCAAATGGGGCAAAAGTGACAGAAAGTGAATCAAAGAATGGTAACTGAGTATGTTTAGATAATTGGAAAGCATTACATAAAGATGATTTAATATTTTTATTGGAAGAAATGTAAAAATTAGAAAAAAGCACATTAAAAACTTAGGCACCCGTATTACCCAACCTGGTGTGCCATCGGTATTGAGAGGTAGCAAGAAGAGTGGATATAACATCCCAAAATTTTAGATAAAAATTTTCATTTCAAACATCCAATAGTCATAACAAAACAACCAATAATGTATCTTAATGAGAATAATATTAGAGTACAAATCCCAAAATCAAGTGAATGCGGAAAAACATGGGCAGATGTAGTGCGATCAAGCAAGGCCCTTCGCATTCGAGCTGGAAGTACCTGAAACATAAACTGAAAACTGTAAGCACAAAGCTTAGTGAGCTCCCCTAAAATGCCACATACCATACATACATAACAGTTAGGACATAACTGATGGGTTGTGAGCATTCTAACACTCGCAAGGTGTATATGCAACCCTAAATACCTTGGATCCATGTTTTCTCTATTATACATGCAAACTTGAACTTTCCAAGGTAATACCCTAACTAGCATACAAAACTTTGGTATTTGGGTAATAAAACAAGTTAGATAACATACCTTTTCTTGTAGCTTTAAGAGCCTAGCACCAATAGTATGAATGCCTCAAATGGAATCACAACACACCTAGAACAAAGGATTAACTTGAGAAGAGATTCCTTGCACACAAAAATCGGCTAGCCCTCTAGTATTCTACTTAAGTTCTGATTTCATGAGCTAGAGGGGTTCTTATATAATGTGGCTAACTAGGGTTACACCATGTAAACCCTAATGACTTTCCATATCCCTCATGCTCTATGGGTTAAAACCTCCATGGAGTATCCATGGGTTACCACATGGGTTTAGCCTAACATGAAGAACTATGGATCATAAGCCCACTTTATAAGAATGAATGATTTACCAAATCAACCCCTTGTATTTAATTAGTCTCTTTTGATCACCAAATCAATTCCAAATTAATTCTTGATTAATAATAATTAAATAATATGATTTCATATTAATATACTAGAACTTATAATATATTTATAAACCATAAGTAACCTCTTCTCAAAAGTCCATCCTATCAAATTGTCATGATGATATGCAACCCAAATGGACCATGCTACTCTCAGGTCAAGTACATACCAATTATAGTTAAGGACTTAGACACTAGTCCAACAATAAATAGGCCTACTTTACCTCCTTCAGTACCTTTCAACCGATACTGGGTCTATTCACCCCCTTCGGTATCTTTCACTTAGTGTTGGGTCTATTTCACCTCCTTCAGTATCCTTCAATCGATACTGGGTCTATTTCACACCCTTCGATATCTTACAACTGGTACTGGGTCTATTTCACTCCTTTCGTATCTTTTAACCTGTAATGAGTCTATTTCACCCCTATAACTAAGAATATAATCATATCCACAAAGTTATGGAGACAGCAAGCGTAAACTGCAGAACATGGAATTGTCATGAAGAAAACTATCATTCTAGTAACATAAGCTGGTGGGCCGACATTGGTACCTTCGACCCATAAGTACAATAGAGGAAACTCACCTTAGACCGAACTGCTGAAACGTGAAATCCTCACACTAATCCACAATTGATAAAACCTTAATTAGAAATTAGGTCAATAACCCGACCCGAGAGTCCAAACCCTAAGTCCCGACTTTAAGGGTAAAAGTATGCTTAATCCTTCCCTTATTGGGCCTAACATACCAAGGACAAATCCAAAGGAATTCTAAACCCAATATGGGCCTAAACCCATAAAGGCCCATCGCAACAAGGATTGCGACCCAACAAGGGACCAAATCCCTAAGCACAAAAGTGGACCAAAAATAAAAGCCCAACAACCACTCTGACAAAAATGGAGTTTATAGGTGAAGTAGAAATGGGACTGGAGATTTTACCTGGGTCCAGTGTAAGGTGTTTTGAGGCACCAAAGTCCATATACCAAGCCAGATCAGGGGAGTTGAGATTGAATTGCTGCATTGTCTGTGCTAAGTTAAAGGGGCAGTAGTCTAAGTAACAGGAGAAAGATGGATTGGGGGCTGACATCCAGTGAGAGAGACTGTACCAGAGGTTGAGAATGGTTACTAGACCTAAATGTATGATTGTTGTTGATGTTGATGTTTCCTTGGTGATTGAGAATGATTGTTGGACCTAAACATTTGATTGGCCCAACCAGGTGGGTTTAATCCATGTGATGGGTATGATGATGGTGGCGGGTCCCAGTTTTTTTGGTTCCATTGGTTCCAAGGCTGCTGTCTGGAACCTCGACCCCTAAAATTCTGGCCATGACCTCAACCATTTGCACCACATCCACAACCATTCTATTGTTGCTATCGATTTCCCAAATAGTTATGGTAGTTGGAGGCTTGACTGTGATTTCCTTGATCCCCTTTCGAGTATCTTGGATAATTGTGGTAGTAAGAGGATAAACTACCATTCTATTGTGGTGGCCTGAGTGCAGCGAGAACCATGTGTGTCTGGTTTTTCCGAGCATTTTTCCTATACTGATCTAATTTCAACATGCTACATGCTGTCTCCCATCAGGAAGAACTTTGATT